>NC_081408.1:702899423-703199423 GCF_030272615.1 Cryptomeria japonica
CACATCCTGGCCCTTTTGTCAGTGGGGATTAGATCTGGTAGGCAAAATACATCCTTCATCTTCAAATGGCCACAAGTTCATTATAACTGCCACAGAATACTTTACCAAATGGATTGAAGCAGTTCCCATGACCACAGTGACTGGGAAACAAATTGCTTCTTTTATCTTAAATTATCTGATCTGCAGATATGGTATTCCAAGTTCAATTGTCACAGATAATGGACGACCTTTCAAAAACCAAGATGTGCAGGAACTATGTGAAAAATTCAAAATCCAGCATCGATTTTCTACACCATACTATCCACAAGGAAATGGTCAGGCAGAAGCATCTAACAAAACGATCCTAAAAATCCTTAAGAAAACAGTGAATGATGCAGGCAAAGATTGGCATATACAACTCAATCCAGCTCTTTGGGCCTACAGGACTAGCATCCGCACACCTACAGGGGCAACACCATATTCCTTGGTATATGGATCAGAAGCTATTTTACCCTTGGAGGTCGAAATTCCATCTCTTAGAGTCTCTTTGAAAGGTTTGATTCCAGATGAAGAGTATCGGGTCAATCGACTGCAGGAATTGGAATTATTAGAAGAAAGACGCCAACATGCTTATACTCATCTCAAAGCATATCAGCAACGCATGTGCCGGAGCTACAATCATAAGGTCATTCCTCGTAACTTCAAGGTTGGTGATCTAGTCCTAAAAGAAAATCCCAGAAACCAGCAAGATAGAGAAAAGAAAGGGAAATTTGAACCTAACTGGTTGGGTCCCTATGTCATCATTTCAGTCTATGGATCAGGTGCTTATCAGCTAACAAATTCTGAAGGAGATGTGCTTGATGATCCAACTAATAGCATTCATCTAAAAAAGTACTATACTTAAAGTAGCCTAGTGCACGGAAAACGCCAAAACAAACAAAAAATACAAAACTCCAGAAAAAGTCAAAATACAAAGTACAATAAAAACAAATGGTGAAAACCTGGTAAACAGGCGCCTTTGTGAAAGGCCGGTTCCTTTCTCTATATCCATGCCATTTTATCCATCAAAACACTCTCGGCCATTGCCCGACACTTAGCATATATCTCTCCAGGACATACTTAGCGTAGTCACTATCCTGGGTTATTCATCTACCACATTTTACCATGGCTTGGAAATCACTGTACATACTCATATCCAGCAGAAACGCTCATCTAGGGACATTAGACTGTTCAAAAACTTGCAAACATTCAAGACATACCAACTATTGCAACACTCAGACATATGACATCCAACAAACACAACTACACTACATCACAAACAACCAAACACGAACAATACACCAGAAACTTAAGGATGGATGATTTTCTGAAGTACTCAATGTTGCATTATCGTATTAAAGTCTTGATTATTTTGCATTTTGAACTTTTTAATAAATTGGAATCTTTTCCTTATCTCATCAAAAGCTTCACAGCCAGAGATCATGGGAAACTTCCAACATCTTCTTAATCTTCTGCTTGGGAGGCGATCACTTGTATTGTGTGAATATTTGTCTCGAGACGTGATCCATATCACTGAAGGCTTGATCCCATTTCACGCATTATAAATGATCTACTCTTGTCTGTTTACGCAATACGCACTCAGGTCGTCCTGGTTCAAATATACCTTGGCGCTTGTGCTATCTTGCAAAATTAAAAATCATGTAAATTTTACTCAGGTCATTATGGTTCAATTATACCATTATGCTTGTATAAATTTTCAACATATCCAAAAATCAAGAGAAGCTCCATGATGATATTTACAAAGAAAACAAATAAATGGTTATATCGGATGGCAAATACAGAATGAGAGATGATCCAACCACAACTAGTTGCATATCATTTTACAATTAGTTGCATATCATTTTACAGTTAATTGCATATCATTTTACAATTAGTTGCATCTCATTATTATCTCTTCTATCATTATTACATCATTACACATCATCTTACATAAAGCCGTATATTAACATCATACATCTCATTTTCAAGATACATCTCATAACACACAAAAACATACATTACATCATGTACATAAGCATTACATCATCATGTAAAAAGGAAGAAGCACACATAAAACATACATCTATAAACACATCACATCGGTCAAAAATGGTGCTCTATATATATATCCCTAAAAAATGATCAAAATCTACAAAATGTGTCACAACTGTGTCCAGTACAAAGAATACACTGCTCAAAATACAATAGAGACCATGTCTCTCAAGTATGACTATCCCCTGATGGAGATGGTCTAGCCCCTGAGGCACCTGCTCCCGGATCAGCAGGAGGGTCCTGTCCCGCTGGCCCTGTCACTCCACGGCTCTCCGATCGTGTCCCGGCAGTTCGAGATCGACTCGATCTCGACTGCGCAAAGCTCTCTACACGCCGCTCTCTGGGAACCGCCTCCTCATAGTGCTGCCTGTAATATGCAGCCTCCTGCACACTCCGTGTCAGCTCTCTCAGGGTGTCTCTCAAGGGACCACCCGCCGCAGCTCTCTGAACGGTCGCCAAGGCCTCCTCTGCTCGCCCCCGCCGCTCCATCTCAGTATCTCTCTCAGTGATCAACTGAGAGATCTGCCTCTGATACGTCAAAATCTGTGCCTGCAGCTGCTGCACAGTGATCTGAAGCGTCCGGATCTGGGCGTCCTCTATGTGTCCCGGCACTCGAACCCGTAACGGTACCTGTGCTGGCGCCACTCCCCCCACTCGGCCTGTCCTGGGTACGGGAGGTGGAAGAATATCTATCCTCCTCCTCTGTACTGGCCTCCCCACCTCCTCCTCTCCTCCTACTGCCGCTAGTACCTCTGTGACTCTGCCCTCTCTCCCGGCTCCAATAGCCAATCCTCCCCTCCCTCTCTCAATCCGACCCTGTCGCACCGCCCTCTGCACACCTCTCCCTCTCCTCCTCCCTCCATCACCCCCATCATCCCCATCATCCCCCTCATCTCCCCCGTCTCCCTCCTCTCCATCTGAATCAAAAACCGGTCTCATCTCCTCTGGATCTGAGATCCTAGCCATAGCCCGAGCAGCAAATAAACGAGCGAACTCGTCAGTCATACCAGAATCCTGTATCTCTGGGGCATAGTCCCAGATCTGCCCAGCCAAACCAGTAAACTCCTCAATCACAACGGCACTGTCAATGGTCGGCCCCCAATCGGCCACATCCTGCTGCCGCCGTGCATATAAGCACGTCCCCTGTGGAACACCCTGCTGCCTCCCGAACTGCCTCAAAACTCGGGTAACCAAAAACCGCTCAATAACGAACGGGGTCCTCCCAATCAAATGCCTCGTCATAAACACAAAAGGCATCTCCATACAATCCTCGGCCCATACCTCGCAACCTGTGTACGGTCTCCAGATGACCATATCTATGTCATCAAAAACCCTCCTCCAGTGCTCTAGTTTGCCCAGCTTACGCTGGACAACTAGGCCTCTATAACCATAAGCATAAGCCGCCCCTACGGGCCTATCCCTGTCTGCCAGTGGCCTCGCTGCTGGAATGTGCTCCCAGCACCATACCTGTAAGAGTGTCACCCCTGCTGATAAACTGCCATAACCAAGGTATACTACCTCGTGAAGGCTCCTGTAAAGGTGGGCCAGCATCGCTGACCCCCATGCAAATCTCCGGCCCTGTGTGACCATCTACTCCAGAACCAGCCCCCATCCCACTGAAAATCCCTTTGACCTACGATCTGGACAAAGGAATCCTCCAATAAATCCTGCCAATACAGATGGCAGTGGTGCATAATCAAGATCCAGGAACTCCTGCCATGGGATCTCATACCCGCAGACACTCTCATCATGAAAAATCCGGCGCAGTGCCTCTGTGCCGCCCTCCTCTGTCTACTCATAGGGTAGTATGGCTCCTACCACAGGAATACGCAGGATGCGATAGCAGTCCTCTGGTGTCACGGTCATCTCCCCAGTGGCAAAATGGAAGGTGTTCGTGTCACTATGCCACCTCTCTGCCAGTGCTGTCAAGAGTCCCCGGTTCACAGTGAACCGAGGCATATCCAAAAGTGAGGTCAATCCACACCTCTCAATAATATCTAAGTCTGCCTGTGACAGACGCGGTATCAGTGTCCATGGTCTCGGGAATCTCTCCCTCGACTGCACGATCCCCAATCGCTCCTGTCAACAAACAAAACATATCCAATATCAGATTCCACATCAATAAAAAGATATCAAAATACAACTCACATCAAATACATGAAACAAATTTGCTCATCTACATCAAGTTCAAAAACCTATCATTTCATATCAACTTGTAAAACAACTCAAGTTCTCAAAAACCATATCAAAACTTGTAAAACAACTCAAGTACCACAATCACAAACTTGTAAAACAACTCAAGTTTCCCACCCATATCAAAACTTGTAAAACAACTCAAGTTTCCAACCCATACCGGCTTGTAAAACAACTCAGGCTTTCATCTACATTTTGAACTTAAAACAGATAACACAAAATAAATCATGTTCTGATCCCCACAAATAGCTTGATATCTATACATAACTTGGAAACATTCACATCAAAACAAGTTATACAAATACTCATATTGGATACATGCATCAAAAACACGACAGACACGCAAAAACACCACATTTTAGATCGACCACAACACAAATTTTTCCTGGATGCGCTAAAACAGACATGAAATGCGCTAAAAAAGAGCCACGCGCGAGACTGTTTGTCCTACGCGCTAACCTATCTCTCTTATGCGCTAGATTACATCCATGTGCTATCCTTTTCTACCGGTGCGCTATCCAATTTCTCCTATGCGCTAGACTCTGTTCACGCGCTACTTTTTTCCTCCCATGCGCTACTTAAACTAACCTATGCGCTAGAATATTCTCTACGCGCTAACCTATCCTCTCTAAGCGCTCTCCTTTTCATCCTATGCGCTATACTAGTTCTACGCGCTAAATCCCTCTGCCTAAGCGCTACCTTTTCAGCCCTATGCGTTCGGTTGTGCCTACGCGCTAAACCTCCTGTTTGATGCGAACTTCTATGCTTCCTATGCGCTAGGTTAGACCTACGCGCTATCCTATTCTTCTAACGCGCTACTATACACATTACCTGCGCTATTCTACATAGACGCGCTAACCTAAACGACCTATGCGCTATCCAAATCATTTCGGACGCAGCAATTAAAATGGCTTCTATGCGCTACTTCACATTGCGTATGCGCTACTATGCGCCTTAGACGCGCTAAAACGATGAGTCCGAACTTTAAAATTCGAAAAACAGCTAAAAACGACAAAATAAAAAATCGAAAAAGGGTCAAAAGGGTTGACTTACTGGTGGTCCATGCGCTGCAGGTCTCCGATATCTCCGAACGCGCTCGAAACGGTGTCTGTGGTAAGGAATCGGCATTTTCTCTCCAGAGCAAATTCTCTTCTCTTCAAAGTCAACAAACACAAATGAATTAAAATCCAACCCTTTTCCCTTTTTATAGGAGAAAAATGAAATTAGGGTTACTTAACTGGGCCTGTAATATGGTCGCGGTCTCCCCTATACTAAAACATTTTTAATTTTTCGGGAGATGAATCAATTTACGCACTTCCTACACACATGAACTCCTACACATCATACGAACGTCATCAATTTAAATCAGAAATTTTCCAACCCAAAAAAAAATTGATTCATCTCCCGAGGGGGCATCACATCAAATATCGAATCTGGGGCATCACATCAAATCTGGGGCACGATTGGCAAATCAAAAGAGCGACACAACAAAAATTGCATTTAATCATAAATCATGATAAGCATCATTTTCTTTGAATTAACATGTGCACACACGTCACTTCAAAGAGGGGCAAAATGTAGACGTATAAAAATGACCATATTCCTAAATGAATATTTTATGTTCATTTCTCTATTTGATTAAATCCAATTTAATTAAATTATCCACATTCTTCTATTTTATTAAATAAATTACTCAATTTATTTAAATAAAATTCACTATATCCATTTAATGAATAAATCATTTTATTCAATTAAATCCCCCCTAGCCACTTTTAATTAAATTCAAATTTAATTAAATAGTTATCCTAAATTGAATAAATCTAATTTATTTAATTTCTCCAAATTGCAACCAAATTGAATGAAAATCATTTAATTCAATTAAATCCTATTATCCTCCCCATCCACTTGCAAAATCCCAAACCCCTTCCTAACCCCTTCTAGAATCTTCTAACCAATTCTAATTAATCTAAACCCCCTCTAAACTTTGTCACATCCCTAAGCAAAGGGAGGTCACTTCTCAAATGGCCCAAAGTCTTGGATAACCATTGAAGGTTTTCAACCTTCAACCACCAAAAACCCCAAAGTCTTTGAAAACCATTGAAGGCTTCCAACTTTCAACCACTTAATCTCCAAAGTCTCCAATAACCATTAATGGTTAACCCAAACCCTCCCACATGGTTAAAACATTTGTTTTGACTCAACCTCTATCCAACCCAAGGGTCTCATCAGGTCATTAATACTTTGACCATGATTATCCCTTAATCATTTGCACAAAGGTTTATCTTTGGATTAGATCTTAATTCATTGGGTAAACCTAACTTAGACTTGACCCTTAGCCTTTAGATAACCATGAGGTCTCCTCAGGCCTTTAATGCCTCCAACCTCTTCTTTCAACCCAATCTGGTGTGGACACTTGTCACCATGTCATTGGTGCCAATTATGCACATGGATCCCCAACTTTCAAACTTGGCCCTTGATTAAACCTTTCAATCCTGACCATCCATTGCCCTATTTGTGCTATAAATAGAGCTCTCATTCCTCCATTCTTAACAATCATCTTTCAAATTTGAAGCATCCCACTTATGCTCAAATTGTTTCAAGCTTTCATTTTATATATGCTCTTCATTTAGCCTCTTTTAGATCATAAATTAGACTAATATGCATGCTAGAGTAATTTATTTATCATTTTAGCTCAATCATAGACTAAATATAGTATGCTAGGATAATCTTCATACTAACCTTGTCATCTTATCATTTAGTTTATTGCATTTTAGCATCATACCTAGCTTATAACACATCTCATACTAAGATCAGTTAAAAATCTCTCTCGTTCTCATATTTGCCATCCCTAAACCATTTTGCTCAGTAATCTGAGAGCAAAAACGTTGGTTTGAGGGACATTGTGAGATAGAGAACCATGGGACCCTCCTTGGGAAGCTGAGTAACGCATCGTTGCTCCATAGCTTGCATCAAGAAGTCCTGTGTGTGTGTGTGGATTGGTATTTTTACGTATTTTTCACATTTTTAAATTCTAACAACCCACTTTTCCCACATACACATGTCATTTCTAAATTCTTAAAAAAATAGTTTTTATAGGTGTTAAAATATAAAATCTGGTAAAAAATGTTGATTTTAAAAGCTTGATTTGCCCAAAAAGTGAGTCACACTATTGTGGGTTGGCCCAACATCTATTTCTCTCCTATACGAGAATATTGATTGTATATTCATGATGGATATAGTCCTTTGGGGTTGTGTTGAGTCCTCCTTCCATTATTTGTAGATGTCTATTTGCATGTTTTTCTTTTAGAGAAGGGGTTTTCCTATGGGTTTTTCCTCCTTTACTATGTTTGTGAGAGATATTTTGTACATAGGTACCTAACCAGGCTTTGTTGCCAAGAACCATCTTTGTCTGTTTTCATTTATTTATCTTTTCCTAATTTGCACTTAAGGGAGTGTTCTTTTGAGTATAATATATTACCTATCTAGATCCCATCTAGGGAACATTTAGGTTATTTACTTTTTGTGTCTCATGGCATATAATTTTGACATACCATAATTATATGATGTCCTATATTTCACCTTACCTATGTAAGAAAGTTCCCTCTTGTACATTATGTAGAGTTCATTGTATCTCAATTATATTTTTCATTCATTGTATAAGCTAGCATTCATTTCTTACTACTCTCTTATGGAAGCTTGTTTTTAGTTTTATAGGTCATCTTAGTTTCTTCAATATATCATGTGACCTTACATTTTTTAGATTCTAATCAATTGTTAGGTAGAAGAAATATGTTTGGTGATGCTTAGTTTTTTGAGTTATGTCACATTGCTATCTTTGCCCATGGAGATACATTTCCTTTATGAGGATATTAAGGGTATTGAAAATTAGGCTAAATCTTTCTTCATCTACTATCTTTGTTCTTTCCATGGATTAAGAAAGAATGTTATTTTAATAAGGTGGTGATTGAATTGAAAAATTGGCTAAACTTAAAGATATATTTACATAAACTGATTTTAATGTCCTAGTGTGTTTGGAACATTAGAGGCAAATGCTATTGAATCATCCCACCTTGAATATGAGCCTAAATGTAAGAATTGTAAGTGCCCTTTAGAGTAAGGGTTTTTTAGTAATTTAACCACTAGCACCTTTTTTCTTTTATGGATTGATAGTAGTTATAGGGTTTGTGTGGTAGACAAATTTTGAAGTTGTGGTAAATTAAAAAAATGAATAATGGATGCTGATTGTGATTTTTTTATGAACTAATATTGGAATGCATATATTGTATAGACTAGTATAATGATGTACTTTTTATCTATTACATATATAAATAATATAATAATTTATGGGTATGTGGGGATTTTTTCTTATTTATAGTTAATTTTTAATGTGTGAAAGGTTTCAAAATTTTAATTAATAATTGGTAGAATCATAAATATTTTTTATTAGAAAAGCAGGGATGTAGGGCCCTGGCCCTTTACAATGAACATGGGTTCTCACCCCAAAGAACAAAAGAGGCCACCACAAGCACTCATAACACATGGGACAAAACCCATAAACAACAACCCAACAATTGTAGAAGGAAGGAGGTTACCGAACAACAAACAAACCCAAGGCCAACAAGGCCAACTAGAATCAGGAGGATCCTTGTAAAAAAATGGAAGAAGACAACCCACAAAGTGGGGCAACCATACAAGGGGGGTAAGAGGCTCCCTAAGTCAACCAGAAGATCAAAGCAACCACCCCCCACAGGAAGTCAACCCCCCTTCAACAAAATTTCTTTTCACCTCAATAGAAAAGGAGCCCACGTCAATAGGAGCAGAAAGGGAAAAGAACGACAAACTCGTAAGCAAGCCAAGAGTCCACTTAACAATGAACCTACCATAAAGAAGAGAAGACCACCAAGAATCACCAATGACCTTAATCTCGTAGCCAGTCACCACCTCTAAAGGAGACACATCCACCTCGATAGGATTTGCAAGGGAAGAAGAAGGGAAACGACAAAGCCTAACTCTCGTCATGGGAAACTGAACACTCCCCACCTCAATAGGGGCAAAATCAAACTTCAAGGTAGCCTCCAAAGTGAGCACGACCTTGAAACTAACATCAATCCATAATCAAAAACTAACAAAACCAAGGACGAGCCCTTGAAAACTAACATCAAACCCCTGGACAACATGGATAACATGATAACTATCCATAGAAACAAAAATGGATAGTCTCATCGAGAAAAAAAATGCAACCCAATGGTGAAACCAGAATACACCATCGACCAAAACCAATAGGCATAACCCTTATCACCATAATCCAAAATATGCACCATCAAAGGAATCACAACAAAAAATAACACTTGGGGAACAAAACCCCAATCCAAAAGTGCTAAGAGCCCCTTGTGGAGCCCAACAAGTTCAAAGCAGGACATACCCTCGTTGCAGTCCAAAAAACCACATCCAGGTCCCAAATATAATGTGACAAACACCACAAGAACACACCCAAGTTGGAGGTGTTGGTGCCCAAAACTGCAGATTGGAAAACCCAAAGACTTGCCAACTCCTTAGGAAATCCAATCAGCCTTGGCCAACGAACAGGGATGGTCGAAGACCAAATCCCTCTGCACTTCAGGCTCCACAAGACCTAGGCGGGTGTACCCTTCCCTCTCAAGCACAAAAGAGTTATTTAAATGTGGATTTAATCCTCTAAGCAAGTTTACACAACTGGCAAATTAGTGTTCTGCAACTATGCTATATCATGTGCTTTAGCTGAATACTTTGAAAACTGAAAACTGAATATGAATAAATGTGTGTGTTAAAGATATTGTATATTGAAAATGAAATGCTTTTAGGACTTGAATGGAATTTGCAAGGATTAGTTCAAATAGGATATGGAAGAATGTTTCCCTGTAAGGACCTTATGCATACAAATCAAAATCTCATAAATAAATAACAGACCAGTGCCTCTATCCAGGAATATGCATGATACTTTGTGGACAAATAATTCAATTAAACTCTTGAGACAGTTTTCAGGCAACTTGTAACACAAGACTATCAATACAGAGGTTCCATTAGGTGCTATAAGAACATGAAGAAGCCAATCTTATATTCAATTATAACAGCTTGTGGTGGCACACTGTATTAAACCCTTTATCGGATTTATCAAGAGGACAAAATGAAATTCATCAACACAAAAGTATACACGAATTCTGGAATTGAAACAACGAATCTTGTATATTAATTTTTGGAGAGTGAATGCATACAATAGCTACACTTACAGATACTCCATTACACAGTGATTTCTCAAAATGATACTTCCATTCCTACAGACTTCTCCAATACAGACATCCCATAGCCCCTACTGGCAGCCTGACATATTGTGAATTGTTCTGGATCCCTTTTCTTAATTGAAAAAGACTCCCTATAAATACCTAATCCAAAAGACATATGTGAAAGGACACACCCTTTCGCATACAAGAGGGAGTTATAGACAATTGTTTTTCCAAAAGGACACACCCTTTGGTTTATAGAGATAATTACATTGGAATCCCTAAAATACACACTAAATAAAGCTTCAATAATATATCCTTCATCCTCCGCTTTGATAATACTTTCCGTAAATATTCAATATCTCTTGCACATAAAATAAACCAATCAAATCCCTTATTAATTAAAGATTAAATATATTCCACTTTAGATTAGGCAATAATCATTTTACCCTATGTAAAATACTTATTTACAACAATTCACTTAAATCAAAGTATTAAACACTTGTAAATATTTATTCCAATACTAGTTTTTATTAAATAACATAAGGTAAAAGATTTCCGATAATGTTACAATACTTTCTCACCTTTTGGTAATCTTTAATTTGGGTCAGAAATATTATATCATATAAAGTAACCTTTGCAAAAACCAATCAAGCATTAAATGACTCACCCTAATGAATACGTTCAAATTATTTACCTAGGGTGAAAATAATATGTATATGGAAGGATCACTTAAATAAATAAATGCTTTTCATCATTTTACTTATGGTAAAAGTACATTTTCTCCAAAATAATAATAATCATTCTTTGATCTTGCATAAAATCAACCCTAATATATACATGTTCCATTTTATTCACTTAGGGTGAAAAATATAAATGATCAAATGATAATATCAAAATGCGAAAATTTATTAGGTCATCAAATTAAAGAATTAACCATGGTAAGAGAACTTATAAAATATAACTTTCTTTGTGATAAAATATATCCCTTTATAACCTCTCAAAAGGTAATTTCAAAAGATAATATTGAAAACTATTATTATCCTATCAAATGTTGTAAACAAGATTTCTTTTGCCAAGGTGCTCCTGAAAATCATCAAATTATAATATCAAAACATTAAATTAAATTTCTTGAGTAAGGGATACTTCCTGTTAATATGCACCCAAGAAATATAATTTTTGCCTATAGTATCCTGCACAAAACATTAAAAAAATCAACTAGCTTGATAGGTCATATGTTCCTATTTCATAGGGATATATTTAATAAAATCATTGATAATATTTTCCCCATGCAAATAAAAATATTTTCCCCCTAAATATTTTCCCCCTAAAGAGACATATGATCTTTGCACACAATTAGGGTAAAATATTTCTAATAAAATATGATATTAACATAAAACTCCAAAAGTAAATGAAAACTTCTTGAGTAAACATTCAAATAAGGATATTAAAGATTTGAGAGTGTTTTTACTTTCACTTGAATAATTTCCAAAGTAACAAAGAATTTGTCATAATAACATCTTGAAATTAATTTTACCTTTAAAATAATAAATCAAAAGCAAATGATTAAAACATACCTACCTCCGCTTGATAAAAATACATTACCTTGGCAAATATTCCAGAATAGATTTTCATCTTGAAGGCAAACTCAATTTGGTTGGAAATAATTTAGCACATGGGATGCATACTTGCAACAAACCAATCAAACCATTAACTACATGATAAGATGGTTTACCCTAATATAAATTATTCAATTTATTAACTCTAGGGCAAATAATATGCATATGAAAAGATTAAAAATCCACTTAAATAAACAAATACTTTTTATTATCTCCACTT
The DNA here is from genome assembly GCF_030272615.1 of Cryptomeria japonica. Lineage (NCBI taxonomy): Eukaryota > Viridiplantae > Streptophyta > Pinopsida > Cupressales > Cupressaceae > Cryptomeria > Cryptomeria japonica. Next base: position 702,911,783 of record NC_081408.1, read on the forward strand.
GTGATTTGAAACATTTCACACCTTTGAAACATTTTTCAAAATAAGATCCATTTATATGAAATAACATTTTACCTTAATATATATTTTACCAATGTTTAGGGTAAAAATAATTTATTTAAATCACATATTTAAAAATGTATTTCCACATTTCAAGATTACTTTAATAAATTAAAATCTTGTGGAAATATTTGCAAATTATTATCCATAGTAATTTACCCTAATAAACATTTTCAAGTAATACAATAGAGCAATTGGTAAAAGGGGAGGGTAGGTATGGGTAGTTAGGAAGGTTGGGTTGAGAGGTTGAGTGTTCAACTCCAATAATTTTTTGATTGTCCAACCTGGATAATTTTAGGTTCCACCACGAGGGACCAGGCTCCATGCACCAAAGTGATGCCAAAAACACCCCGCACCACAACAGGTAATTTCAGTTACAAAACTCGGCCTCCATTATATTCATGAGGCACCCAAGCTGTAAAAACACACTCTTAGCATCAGCCAAACCATAGCCACCAACCCATATGCCAGATTTATCAAAAAAAAATAATTCCATGAAGACCTTCAGAGCAGAGCTCAGAAGAAAGGTCCATTCCTCAAACAAGAATAAAACAAGGAACCACCATATGACATCAGAGGTCTCAAGAGCCAAACTAAGGGGAGCCATGGAATCCTTGGTAACAGTTTCCACGAACAAGGCGAACATTAGTAGGCCCATGGAGAAAACACAGTCTTAAAGGAACTAAGACAAAGAGACACCCACAATGGTCAATGAAGAATGCATCAACATGAACATGGGATCACTAGTCCAAGTCCCAATGTGAGCACCGAGCAGGCTCAACACCACACAACCACTAAACAGACTCACATAGGGGGAGAAATCTGCAAAGTCACCCATGGGAACCCATAGAAACCTCCACAAGCGCACCCACAACCCTCTTGGGGCAGACGGTCCATAGAACACACCATGGCAGAAAAGGGAGGCATCCCACCGTGCAACACACTGAGGGAAATATGAGTCCACACCCTCTGAAAACAAGAGATCTAGTCAAAGGAAGCATCGACACCTCCCTTGCAGCCACAACTGCCAAAAGAGGGGAGGGTCATCAAAGCCTGCAATGACCTAGGGGAGCAAAGAGTAAGCACCCAAGGCACACGAAAAACACCAACATCCTTTGTCATGGCAGAACGCAACTTCTTGGGGGGGCAAAGAGCTTGCACCAAAGACAAAAATAGCATATAGTGACCCACAACAATTTTGCCAGGGTGCACCCTCAAGCAAGTAGCCACCAAGAAGAGGCCAGGAACATGCACAAGGTAGAAAATACCCAACACCAGAACTAGATGATGTCCATCATCCTCAGCTTCAGCCTCACCACCGTCGTTTGCAGTTTTAAAACCTGAGTTTCCCGCTCCTCTGCTCCGCTCCATTTCCTCAAACTCGGAATCATAAATGTTAATCTATCATTTTAATGGAGTTTTTTTTTATGAATGTGAGAGATTAGTAACATAAGTTTGATGGATTTGATCAACCTCATAATTATTAGTAATCTAAATTCTTAATATTCATTTTTTAGTTCTTATATACTTGAATATATTAGAAAAATGTTTTTTAATAATTATTTTAATTTAAAAACTAAAATTGATCTTCTTAATATTCATTTTTTAGTTCTTATATACTTGAATATATTAGAAAAATGTTTTTTAATAATTATTTTAATTTAAAAACTAAAATTGATCATTATTTTTAAAATAATGTTGTTATCAATAAAATAAATATTAAATCTTAATAACCAAAATAATTGTCAATCCCATAATTCCTTTTAATTTAAGTATATTCTTTTCAAATTTTAATAAGAGAATATGTTTTAGACATGTACTAATATGTTTTAGACTCACACTAGTCCCTTCCATAGTACTTTTTCTATATGTGGTATGGGTGTTACATGGTGCATGCCATTTTAAAGTGTATAGTTTATTTATTTATTTTCAATTTGTTGAATGATATGGTTACATTTTTAATTAAAATTAGATTTAGAATGCCAAATTTTATTTTATATTGTATTTATTATTATTATTATTTTAATATGTATATATGTTTAATAATAATAAAAATAAAAATAAAAATAAAAATAAATAAAAATGTTTACAAAATATTATATAAAATTATTTTAAGAAAATTTAATGTATTTATAATATTGTATTAGATACTCATGTAGATATTGAATGCAAATTCAATGTATTCATAATTTTATATTAGATACCGATGACAACAATTTTTCAACGAGAAAAATAGGTCTTTTAGGGTGAAATAGGTCTAGGTCAAGCTACAAGCACAAATGCTTAAATGGCACATTTTTATGTTTGCAAATGTCATTACCACAATAATATGCTATTACTTCATAATAATTTGTACATATTGTGAAATCATCATTAGATGGAAAAAAAACAATGTCAAGTTTAAAAAAATTGAATGTACAAATGAATTTTTTTATGCAAAAGTGAAAACCATCAAACGGACCTAGGTGTGGTTTGGTGGGTAATTTTAAAACTACTAGTTGAAAAATGCTAGCCATTTACTTCCACTAGTTCAAAAACATGGTGTCAAACACTTTTGGCATGCCATTGGTGGTTTGAAGTAGTTTTTAGTAGACTATTGTACAGACAAATAAAATAATCACTTGAAACTAAAATAGTCACCACATGTTAGAAAAATGAAAAAATTGCCACGAAATTGTGCCACAACACCAAAAAATGATGTAGGATCATTGTTTTGTTTTTTTTACCTCTAGATGTAGGTTTAGTAGTCAACATTAAATGGCATAGTACATCATGTGGATTTATATGATTGTACAATTTTTGTACAAATGTACAAATATTCAACTTTGAATTCTATGTCCTCCCCAAAAAATGTCAAAAATTTTGTCTACTCAAATTTTAATGTTAGGGCAAGCAATCTTAGGGTTTTTAGATGTCCTAGATGTAATAGTGAGGTCCGTTTTGCTCTAGGATACATGAAATTTTTTGTTCAAATATGAATCTCTGAAAAGATAAAAATAAAATCATGGATTTGGAACTCTAGTACCATGTTGAGGTTGTTTTCTCAACTATAGCTCCCAAAGATCACTTGCAATCAAACACTTATCACGAAAAGAGTAAAATAAAAATAATAGTTATGAAGGCCAAAAATACTATTGATCCAAAACAACATGAATCATTATGGATATGCATTATTACTCATCAATGAATAATCCAATGATGAATCCTTAGAATGAAGAAAAAAACATTCCTTGCAAAGGATAAAATTAAATCATGACATGTGTCTTCATCTTATGACTTGAAACAAAAATAGATGACCTAAGTAAGCTAGTGTGAAAAATGACCTAATTAATTAGGAAGATTTCTTTGTAATCTAACATCATATTCACATGTGCTAACTCAATTGACAAAATTACTTAAGGTGAAGATATTTACCTAACCTAATTTTAACGTCCCAATGTGTTGTGGGTCATTAGAGGTAGAACCAATCAAATCCTCCCATCCTAAATGGGAGCCTCAACATAAGAAATATAAGAGTCCTTTGGAGTAGGGGGGTTGTTGTAATTTTCCCTTTTAACTCTTTTTTCTTATATGGATTTATACTAGTTACATGGTTTGTATGATAAATAGATAGGTTGTAAAGACATGATAAATTAAAAAATTAAAGAGTGATAGATGGTGATGGTGAATTTTGAGGAATTGATGATGGTGTGCATATACTATATGGACTATAATGATCTACTCTTTTTTTTTATGAATATGGGCATCGGATTTCATTAATTAGAAATTAGAATATATATTCACAAAAAAAAGGTGGATGGATCTATTATAAATATAAATAATAGAATTATTTGAGTTTGTGAGATTTTAATTCTGAGTGTGTCAAAAGGTTCATAGTTTTAATTAATGATTGATAGAATCATAAAAAGTGATTTATCATTTTTATGAAATTTTTAATGAATGTGAGAGAATACTAACATAGATTTGATGGATTCTTTATATATATATAACACTCGAACCTTTTATTTACATACTTTATGTTATATTATAAAAAAAAAAAACATTGTCAATCTTAAAATGTCTTAAAATGCCTTTTGATTTATGTGTATTGCTTTCAAATTTTAATAAGAGAATATGTTTTAGACATGTGTATTAGTATGAATTAGATTTTCACTACTCCTCTCCATTATTGATATATGCACGATGCATGAATTTTATGTGTAATTATATTTTTCTATTAAATTTATATTTTATTTAATATTAAAATGATATTGTATTTAAATTTATTGTTTTAATTTATTTGACACATATATATACACATACAATACACATATGATGCATGCATGCATGTATATATGTATGTACACACATATATATTATGTGTAATTATTTAAAACAAATTTAATGTACTAATAATGTTGTATTAGATCAAACAACTTTATTTTATAAGCAATACTTTTTTACCATTTTATTATATATTTAATCATGTAATATTATATTTTATATAATCAGCAATGCTTTTATTGATAATTAATTTTAATTTGATATAAATATCACCTATATAATACTTATCTTTCATATGAAATACAATCTATTATATATCATAAATGATAAATTGTTGTAATTTAAATATTATCATCATCATAATGACTCTATGATCATAATGACTCAATGAGGGTTAGAACCTTAGTGAACACAACACCACCACCACTTAACCAACACACTATATGATGAACCCCAATTTCAATAATAAAATAATTAAATCCAAAATTATTAATAATAAAACATAAAAAAAAAAGATTATAATCATAGATTGAATCTTGTGTAAATATTTTAAAAAAGAATATCAAATATTAAATCTAACCAAATCCACAACCAACACAAAAAAAAATTCAAACAATTTATTTATTATTACCAAATTTTAAATTAAAAAAATGAACAAAATGTCATCCTTAAAAATCTAACCCTAAATAATAATAAAAAACCTTCCAAATAGAGAAGGAAAACCATAGAGAAAATCCAAAATGTACTCTATATCAATATTAAATTAAACAATAATATTTACAAGTTTATTTATTATAAGAATATAATTATTTTTAGTAGTGATGTTATCTCAACTATTTCATCGTTTTAGAGATTAGTGGAGCTAATCACATACTTATAAAGATAAAGCTTGACTTGTCCTTATCGTTTGAATGTAAAGATTTTAGCCCTTTATGTGATTGACATATATACATTGTCTATACACTTCTAGAGTTGAGATACTAATTATATATTAAAAAGCAAGGGAATACTCTTTTCTTAGTGAAAGGCATGTGGGGGTCCATCACTTTTCTTTATGTCGACTCTTATGTGCTAAGAAAGCTATTTATTTAACTACAAATTGTTTTGGTCAATTTATAAGTACATATGGGAAATGATTTGGGTTTTTGCTAGGGTTAAAAATCAATTTTAAATATATTTATATTTAATGAACTTCTCATTGAAGATTTCAAAAGTGATCTTTTTTATATAATTGTGTGAAAGGATGTGGTTTTTAACCCACAATTAATGATTATATAAGGATGGATATATCAGTTTCATTTACATTAATGATTAATTAATTGTACAATTAATTTAGAATGTGAGATTAAAAAATCAAAATTATTATAGGTCTTTATGGAAATGGTAAAAAGTAATAACTTTTTTAAATTTAATTTATATGGAATTTGTATAAAATAATAAAATTATTATATTATAGTAATATTAAATTTATTGTAATGAGACAATTTACGTTTGCAGATAATTAGAAAGAAGAATAGAAACTAAAATAGTCACCACATGTTAGAAAAATGAAAAAAATGCCAAGAAATTGTGCCACAACACCAAAAATTGATGTAGGATCATTGCCATTTTTTTACCTCTAGATGTAGGTTTAGTAGCCAACATTAAATGGTATAGTACATCATGTGGATTTATATGATTGTACAATTTTTGTACAAATGTACAAATATTCAACTTTGAATTCTATGTCCTCCCAAAAAAATGTCAAAAACTTTGTCTTCTCAAATTTTGATGTTTGGGCAAGCAATCTTAGGGTTTTTAGATGTCCTAGATGTAATAGTGAGGTCCATTATGCGCTAGGATACATGGATTTTTTTGTTCAAATATGAATCTCTGAAAAAAGATTAAAAAAATCATGGATTTGGAACTCTAGTACCATGTTGAAGTTGTTTTCTCAACTAAAGCTCCTAAAGATCGCTTGCACTCAAACACTTATCACGTAAAGAGTAAAATAAAAATAATAGTTATGAAGGCCAAAAATACTATTGAGATAAAAAAACACGAATCATTATAGATATGCATTAGTATTCATTAATGAATAATACAATGATGAATCCTTATAATGAAGAAAAAAACATTCCTTGCAAAGGATAAAATTAAATCATGACACGTGTCTTCATCTTATGACTTGAAATAAAAATACATGACCTAAGTAAGCTAGTGTGAAAAATGACCTAATTAATTAGGAAGATTTCTTTGTAATCTAGCATCATATTCACATGTGCTAACTCAATTGACAAAATTGCTTAAGGTGGAGATATTTACCCAACCTAATTTTAATGTCCTAATGTGTTGTGGGACATTAGCGGTTGTAAAGATATGATAAATTAAAAAGCAAAAGAGTGATGGATGTGTTAGAATCAATGACAGTCCCAAAGAGACTGAGAGGGGGGGGGTGAATCAGTGTCTAACTGGTTAACAGAATATTTAAACTTATTAAGAACTTTGTATCCCAAAGCAATGTACCACTACATAAGAATTAATGCAGCAAATAAGAATAACAGAGACAACATAGAGAACACACCATAACACAAGATAGTTAACAAGGAAACCCGGTGTGGGAAAAACCTCGGTGGGATTTGTGACCCACAATATTCACTCACTGGCCAATGAATAAATATTACTTACAATGAGGGGCCTGCACATGCAGGGAGGCCAACTGCCTAAAGCTCACTGCTTAATCACAAGATAGAAGTCTCACTGACTTACAAAATGGATTATCAAAATCCAATACAATGTACTGCTTCAAATCAACATCAACTATGTCAGGTTCGGTACTGGTTTAAGCTCAGTTTATAACCAAAACCTTCGCTGTCAACTATATCGCCTTATACAAAATATCATCTATATTTCTCTCTCACTCATTATCTCACTCATTCTCTCACATCAAAATGACCTATAAGATCTCATACATATATGATTCTTTTACAATATGCCATGTCGGCTTTTACAAGAGATAATTACATTATAAAACAATAAACAAAAGTATATTCCATGTCGGCTTGAGTGTCGGTATGCATTGTTGCCGCTGTCGGTGAAGTGCCTGCCGGTGAATGTAAAAGTCTATTGCCGGTGCCGATAACTGTCGGTTGGTTGCCAGATGATTGCCAGTTGGTTGCCATCAATGACAACATCAACTATTCTCATAAGAGTGTAGAATGCCAACAATCTACCCCTTTCGCATTGATGACAACACTCATGAGAAAAATCCAAAAACTGTTCCAAAAACTGAAGTCCAATAAGTTTCCAAAAAGATGTGCTCCTCTTGAGCAAATGATCTCCTTTGTATAAGCATTTTTGTCTCCACTACTTGCCCTTTGACGTCAATGACAAAGGTTGTCAAAAATAGTCAAATGAGTGCAAAAATTTCACCTCAAAGACTGTAACCGGTTGATTACAATCTGAAAAATATCTGCCAAAACTAGATTTAGACTCTGCATAAACCTTTTGTTGTCATTCAAGGTTGCCTCAGTCTATTGGATCGTGCCGGTGAGATAGTGCATGTGTTCTTCCGGTGATCATTGTCCTTGAAGTAATGCCTTAGATATTTCAATTCTCAGAGAAATAAGATTGTCCAACTTGGGACCAAGTTTATTTTTAAGTTCTCGGGCATTAGACCTTATCCTTGCCTTTTCTTTCTCAAGCTTCTCTAATTTCTCCTCAAAATCTGTCATTTCCTGCTCAATAACTGATATGGGTTCAGATGAACCAATTATGTTATCAGCTATGTCATCGATTTCTTTCTGTGTTCTGCTGATCTCCTTATCTATATCCTCTGTCAAAAGGTGAGGTTTGCATGCTTCCTTATACAACTCTTTGTACTCCAAAATTGTCTTGTTAAGTGTCGGTAATAATGTATTCAGGTGGTCTATACACTTCTTTATGGTGTCTTCAAAGAATTTGTCCTTCTCTCTTTCAACTTTCTCCTTTATTGTGTCCTCATCCACTTTATCAATAGTTATTACATTGTCAACAATAATTTTGGGCAATGTGTCCAATTTACCTAAAGAATCCTTAATATGATATGTGTTACAATTCGGTGCAATCAATTTCAGAACTGGTAAAGTGCTATCAATTTCCTTGTAGGCCAATGCATTGCAATCCATTATCTTTTTGATTGAATCCAAAAGTACCTCTGTAACATTGGTAGGTCTGAATTTTTGCACCTGAAGCTGTGCCGGATGTCTAACCAATTACCTTTATTACCTCCGTGCTTCCATTAGTTGTAACCATTTTACTTGCAATTTCCTTTGGTGGATCAGTCTGGGTTTGCATCTCAACCTGCAAGGGTTTCTCAGACTGTTTTGATGTCACTGTGATTGCCGGTTTCTCTGTCTCAGTGTGTACCTTTGTCTCAGTTTTTTTGCCTGAAAGGTCAACTATCAGTATCTCTGTCTTTGGTGGCCCTGTGCCAGCATATTTACCTTCGGTAGGTTTCTCAGTTTCTAACGGTTGCTCTGTTTGGGTTGGGATCTCAACTTCAACAGTTTCTACTGGTTTCTTTGCCATGTTGCCATTGTCAACATTGTTTGTCTTTACCTCTGAATTGTTCTTATCCACAAAAATATTTACATCTTGAGTATCCACATTCATAGTAAAGAGTATCTCAGATTCAGGATTTGTATCATCATGTGCAATACCTTCAGTATCAGTATCCGGTGGATCTTCTGTGTGTACCGGTGCATTATCCAAAGGTGGTAGTAGATTGTCAGTAATCTTGATGTTTGGAATTCCACCAATTTTTCCTTTTCCCTTGTCCTTGTCCTTCTGATACACTTTAAATGTCTTTTTAGGTCGGTTCATCTCCTCTTGTTTTTCTTTTTCCACAAAAATATATCCCAATTATCAGCAGTCTCATCAACAATCTCTTTCACTCTTCTTGCCATTAAGCTTACTTGTCGGTGTCCACTAGCAAAAACAGATCGGTTAGCCTCAGAGATTAATTCATCAATTTCTTCTTTAGAGTTAACAGGATGTACAACTAGAAGTTTTTCAACTTTTAGTTCCTTGTCTAATTCCATCACAGCTATCCTTTTTGCATCCAATCTTCTATAGAGTTCATTAGGTAAGTCATCCACAACTTCAATTAGAACCTTTTTATATATGTCCAAGTGTAGAATAATATTATTCTCAATGCTTTCCCTATCAGAATCATTAAATGTACCATACAGTTTGTGCACATTAGTCAAATTTCCATCATCAGTTATCTCATTCAATAAATCATTCAAAGAAGGGGTAACCGGTTGTTGTTTCTTCATTGGTGTCAGTTTCTTGGGCAATTCCCTTATTGCCTATTGTTTTTTCCTTAAAGTCCTTGTTCTCTTAGGTGAAGGAGAGGGTACCGGTGAAGGTTTTCTCTTCCTCCAGAAGATGTGTCAACCGGTGAAATGTGTGCCTTCGGTTGAAGTCCTTCAAGTTCACTAGCCGATATGCCATTGATGTTCATGACATTTTCCTTAATTTCCTTTACTTTCTTAGAAGCATCTCTAATGAATTTTTCTCTTTTCTTCCTTTTCTTCAACAGATTTACATCACCTTCAATAGTCTCAGCACTACCAAAGACTTTTTCTAATGGTTCTCTGGGTGCTTCCAGTAAAGCTGTAGCATATGTTTCCAGAATGTTAAGGTCTACTTCATATCCCATCTTGGTGACCCAAATGGTCCTAGGGAGTATTGCCTCCATCCATGTCTCATCTCTTTTGGTAACAAAACAAATCTCTTTATCATATTTATCTACAACACTCTGTGGTATCCTTTCTCTAGCTCTCATCTTAGCTTGGAAGGTTTTGAAGAAATATGTTATGTTGTTGTTTTTAGCAGTTCCCATGCCGGTGAAAGCTTCCTGAAGTTGTTTTCCTACCGGTGAATCATAACCAAAGTCTTTAGGTCCTGTACCAGGGATCTCTTTAGCAAAGTACAACATTAAGGATACCAAAAGGTTTCCAAAGCAGAATGTACCTTTCTTATCTCCTTTAATCTTTTTCAAATTGTCAATAAGCTCATCTTTTAGCCATTCACATACATCTATCATTGCATTGTTATTTACCATCTCATAAGCACTATGTATACAGAGACTAGAAACTGAATTTAGCCTGTTAGCATGTGTGGTCTTGTATCCTAGCATCATACTTACAAATCTTACATTGATGTCCTTGATGTCATTTACTCTTAGTGACCTATTGTCAGATGTTGCTTCGGTTAGGCTTATCACTTTGTTGTTAGGAATCTTCTTTGTTTTATTAGGTCTGCTGTCGGTTTAGGGTAAACCAGTCACTGCCCTAATTGCTTGTCGGGTTATCTTGCAGACAGAATCTAACCATAAGAATTCTCCATGTGCTCTACTCAGTACAATCCTTACTACTTCCTCTGGAAATTGAGGGATATTCAGTATTTCCACAAAATCTAGAGTTTGCATAATTTTATGTTCGGGTTTAACAACACCATGTTCATCACAAATGACCTTAGTAAACATTTTCATCAATTCTTCAGAACCTAGTTCTTCAATATTGCAATGTATATACATCCTAGGGTCTTTTGCAAATGCTACACCTTTAGGAATTTTTGAGAATGCCCCTATAGAGTCATCTTGCTTCGCAATTTCCAGAATTATCTTAAACACAGGCCTAGGGCGTTTCACATTTTCCACAATGGTAGGGTTCAAAATAAATTCGGGAGCAGAAGAAGAGGCCATTGAAAAATACCTTTTACTGCCTGAATATATTCTGAATGTCTGAAGAAATCACTTCGCACCTTCGCCTTGAATGTCTTCGCTAAGTTTTTCGCGCTCTTTGATAATTTCAATGCTTGTAAGTCGAAAAAGAGGGAAATCAACTGATTTATAATGATATTTCTCTCACCAACCACATTAAATGCTCGCCGGTTAAGTGAAAACTTAACACATCTGCCGGTTAGGAAGAAATCTATTTTCTCAGCATCAACTGAGGGTAATCTACATGATTTTCAACTTGTTGCAATACCCCCAAAGGGTTACTTCTTAGTTGGATGAAGAATCTCCTACCGGTGGAGGGTTACTCTGTTCTATCAGTATAGAGATAGTTTCATCATTTTTTTGATCTCTCTTTTTAATCCATTGTTTTGAAAATTCTTGTTTTACCTCATCTACCTTTTCTTTGCCTTTCAAACTGGATCCTTTATTGTTTGTCGGTGAAGTCTTGCTTCTACAAAATTTAGTAATATGTCCAATCTTGTTACAAGCATAACAAGTCACATTATTCCTCCGAATAGCCTTTCCATATCCTACACTGGCTTTTGTTCTGCATTGATTAGATAAATGTCCATATCTTCCACAAACATAACATTTCACATTCATTCTGCAATTTTCTGAATTATGACCAACTTTGTTGCATTTGGAACATTAACTGGTGGGTGTATTAATATTCTGATTGTTTCTGAATCTACACTGATTTTCTCTATGACCATATTTGTTACAATTGAAGCATTTGCCATTAAATTTATAAACATTAGGTTGTCTTACCGGTTTGCTCTGGTCTAGATTGTTTGCAGTGTTGAAAATTTCTCCAACTTCAAATACAAGTCCATTAGTATCTCCATTAGGTTTCTGACTTTTCAACATGTCATCAAGCTCCTCTGAACTTTTCTTGAATTTGACTTTTTATTTATTTGCAGTAGCCAATTCATTTTCCAGAATTCCTTTTTGTCTCATAAGCTCAGTTTTATCATGTTCCATGTGAATCAGATCTATCTTCAGCATATCATTTTCATGACTAAGTCTTAGATTTTCATTTCCAACATCATTGAGTCTCCTAGCCAAGTCTTCTTCATTCTTCTTCCCGTCTTCAATATCTTTACAAAACCTCATAGTCATATCTTGCATTTCATTCTTCATAGTGTTTTTTTCTTGTCTCAACTTATTTGCAAGTTCTCTAAGAGTTTCTTTTTCATCATCCTCATTCTGCATCTGCATATGAAGTTCTTTTCTCTTATTCTTTGCAATAACCAGGTTATTTTGAAGTGCCTGAATGAATTCTTGCGCAGTTTTAAGTTCATCCTCGAATCTGATGTTTTTCACTTTTTCTGCATCATAGTCTACAAGAGCTCCTTCCAATTGTTGTCTTAAGCTCTCCATCTGTACTGGTGTCAGAATCTTCCTCAAGTTGTTAGGCTTTTGAAAATAGAGAACTAGGCTCTGATACCAATTGTTAGAATCAATGAACGTCCCAAAGACATTGAGAGGGGGGGGTGAATTAGTGTCTAACTGCTTAACATAATATTTAAACTTATTAAGAACTTTGTATCCCAAATCAATGTACTGGTAAATAAGAATTAATGCAGCAAATAAGAATAACAAAGACAACATAAAGAACACACCATAACACAAGATATTTAACGAGGAAACCCGGTGTGGGAGAAACCTCGGTGGGATTTGTGACCCACAATATTCACTCACTAGCCAATGAATAAATATTACTTACAATGAGGGGCCTGCACATGCAGGGAGGCCAACTACCTAAAGCTCACTGCTTAATTACAAGATAGAAGTCTCACTGACTTACAAAATGGATTATCAAAATCCAATACAATGTACTGCTTCAAATCAACATCAACTATGCCAGGTTCAATACCGGTTTAAGCTCAGTCTATAACCAAAACCTTCGTTGTCAACTATATCACCTTATACAAAATATCATCTATATTTCTCTCTCACTCATTCTCTCACATCAAAATGACCTATAAGATGTCATACATATATGAGTCTTTTACAGTATGCCATTTCAACTTTTACAAGAGATAATTACATTATAAAACAATAAACAAAAGTTTATTCCATGTCGGCTTGAGTGTCGGTATGCATTGTTGCTGCTGCCGGTGAAGTGCCTGCCGATGAATGTAGAAGTCTATTGCCGGTGCCGGTAACTGTCGTTTGGTTGCCAGATGATTACCAGTTGGTTGCCATCAATGACAACATCAACTATTCTCATAAGAGTGTAGAATGCCAACAATCTCCCCTTTGGCATTGGAATACAATCTATTATATATTATATGAAATACAACTTATCTTTCATATGAAATACAATCTATTATATATCATAAATGATAAATTGTTGTAATTTAAATATTAAAAATATCATAAAATAAAATAAAATGAATTTCACAGACTTTTAAAAAATTATGTAAAACAAATTAAAATTTAATCTATTAAAAACTTACATTTTATCTCGACAAAAATATAAATTCAAAGAGTTTATCACAATAGCATTTATTGGTGGACCCTATCAGACTAAAGTAACCTCCTTTGTACATAGAAAAACAAAAACTAAAGTAACCTCTTTTGTACATAAGAACCTTGTAAAGCAAATCTAAAAACCATGAGCACTTAAGCATATAATAAAAAAAAGGAAGAGGATACTTGGATGTGTCTTTAAAGTTTAGTTGATGTAATCATTTACTACTTTTGTATAGTGTATTCATTTTCAATGCTTTAAAAATTTAATCATATATCATATCTTAATATCAAAAAGTTAATATCTTATTTTAAATTTTTATTATAATATTAATAATTTTTTTTATTTTAGACAAATTTTGGGATGAATTTTTTTAAATAAAATTAATATTTTTCAAATAAAATATTAATTTTTAAAAGTAAATATGAAAAATATCATATTTTAAAATTGATCCAAAAGAGTTCAAAAGTAATAATTAAGAAAATAAATTTCAACAATAATTTTAATGGTACGTTTTTCGATGTCTCATTATAGCACACATTGGATTAATGAAGGCACAAATCTATGATCATAATGACTCAATGAAGGTTAGAACCTTGGTGAGCACAACACCACCCCCACTTAACGAACACACTATATGATGAACCCCAATTTCAATAATGAAATAATTAAATCCAAAATTATTAATAATAAAACATAAAAAAAGAGAGATTATAATCATAGATTGAATCTTGTGTAAATATTTTAAAAAAGAATATCAAATATTAAATCTAACCAAATCCACGACCAACACAAAAAAAAAATCAAACATTTATATTTATTATTACCAAATTTTAAATTAAAAAAAGAAACAAAATGTCATCCTTAAAAATCTAACCCTAAATAATAATAAAAAACCTTCCAAATAAAGAAGGAAAACCATAGAGAAAATCCAAAATGTACTCTATATCAATATTAAATTAAAAAATAATATTTACAAGTTTATGTATTATAAGAATATAATTTTTTTTTAGTAGTGATGTTATCTCAACTATTTCATTGTTTTAGAGATTAGTGGAGCTAATCACATACTTATAAAGATAAAGCTTGACTTGTCCTTATAGTTTGAATGTAAAGATTTTAGCCCTTTATGTGATTGACATATATACATTGTCTATACACTTCTAGAGCTGAGATACTAATTATATATTAAAAAGCAAGGGAATACTCTTTTCTTAGTGAAAGGCATGTGGGGGTCCATCACTTTTCTTTATGTCGACTCTTATGTGCTAAGAAATCTATTTATTTAACTACAAATTGTTTTGGTCAATTTATAAGTACACATGGGAAATAATTTGAGCTTTTGCTAGGGTTAAAAATCAATTTTAAATATATTTATATTTAATGAATTTCTCATAGAAGATTTCAAAAGTGATTTTTTTTATATTATATAATTGTGTGAAAGGATGTGGTTTTTAACCCACAATTGATATAGGCATGGATATATAAGCTTCATTTGCATTAATGATTAATTAATAGTACAATTAATTTAGAATGTGAGATTACAAATCAAATTTATTATAGGTTTTTATGGAAATGGTAAGGAGTAATAACTTTTTTAAATTTAATTTATATGAAATTTGTATAGAATAATAAAATAATTATATTATAGTAATATTAAATTTATTGTAATGAGACAATTTGTGTTTGTAGATAATTAAAAAGAACAATATTATTATGTTATAGTAATATTGAATTTATCGTAGTGGGACTATTTTGGTTCTATATAATTAGTGTGTTCTTAATTGTATAGAATTTAAATTTAATTTTCGTTGAATTTAAAGTAGCTCTGTAACTGCATTTTTTTAATAATAATATTAGATTTTACTTTTTAATTTGTAATTATTATTAACATTTCAAATTAATTGTAATTTAAAATAATATAGATATTTGTAATTATTATTTTTTATTTTTATTTATTTATTTATTACTTGATATTTTATTAAGTATAATTATGTATTAATGCTCCTAATCTCTCTATTCTTTAAAATTCATTAGAAAAGGGATTTGGTATGAATAATTAAAAGTATGGCATTGGTATGAATGGATTTGGTTTTTTCAAGTATGAATCAACAATACAACTCCCAATTACAATGGGTTGCTCTATCTAGGTTCGATTCATCTAATGGTGTCTAAGATCCCCCCCTTTCTATTTGCAATGAAATGTGGCAAAAATACTAAGATTGAGGTGTTGTATAGTAATGATCCCAGTAAATCCCTTACTGTATTTGTTCTTTAAAATATTTTGTTCCTATCGTTATGGATTTGAGGTTAGAAGGTCCTAGTTTAGAGAGGTTGCACTCTTGAGTGATAAGGCTTGCATGTCAATGCTATGGATGTATTAAAATCCATCAAATGCTCTTAGAAATCCTTTGTTTTAGTTTTTTGGGAAGAATTATTGGAGAAGGAATCCCATTTCTCTAAAAATAGTTTATTTTGTAGATTTAATTGCTCATGGCCTAGTGTATCTAAACTACCCACTTTCATTTAAAATAGCTACACATGGAGAGTAATTGAAATGGAGGAAATGTGACTCTACAGAAGGAAAACTATGTCCCTTTAAAAGCCAATTTCACAACATACGTTTACATATCTCTAGCTAGTTAAACTAGTGGAAATATCTAATTATATATACAAATAAAATAAAGATTTTGACTGCAGAAATAGAAAGTGTAGATGACAAAGAGTCTTTGCCTGAAATCTAAGTGTCTTGGACAAGGATGATAATGTGGCATGCAAACATTTGTGCGACACTTAATAGTCTTGTATGGACCATGACAAAAAATACTCAAAAAGTAGCAAAGACTCAACTTTGTGCTTCAACTAACCCACAAAACCCAAAAGTTAGAAACATAACAATAAATACTAGATAATTGAGATAAATGCAAATGAAATAAATAGACACAAACAAACTTTTGTGCGTTTGATTATCTCTAAAAAACTTGCGCGCACACACACACGAAATGAAAAAAATGGTTGGGGCTATTTGGAGACTTGCCTCAATCAAGTCCTTATTTTGGTGTTTCCACCTCCATAACACCTAGATAGATAGATAGATCAAAAGATAAATAGACAAAATGATAAATTATTTAATAGACAAGGCATGTGATAAATCCCAAAATTCTCAAAGACATAAGACAAATAGAAGGATATTACTAGAAGGGCTTGAGGAAGCCAAGAGAGCTGCAAAGATTATTGTGAGAAACCACTATAGCAAGTTGTAGAGAGTTATGCTTGATTGAGAGAATATCAAAAGAGAGAGCTCTGAGAACTCAAGGCATTTTCAAAGAACATCTTTGAGAGATTGTGTGTAATGAAATAATGGATTTAAAATTAAAGAATAAGAGGGAAAGAAGGGTCGTTGAGCTGTTACAAG
The DNA here is from genome assembly GCF_030272615.1 of Cryptomeria japonica. Lineage (NCBI taxonomy): Eukaryota > Viridiplantae > Streptophyta > Pinopsida > Cupressales > Cupressaceae > Cryptomeria > Cryptomeria japonica. Next base: position 702,928,760 of record NC_081408.1, read on the forward strand.
TCATCTTGAGTGAATTTTGTTGATTTGGGCAGGTGATAAGTGATGAAACACTCAAAGATGACCTTTGAATGTTAAAATGTCATGGGAGCTAGCACAACATGTGGACGTCCATGCTACATGCTAGTGTTCAGATAAATTACGCTAAAAAAAGATGGGAGATGAGAGAAACAAATGGTTAACACAAAGCTAATGTAAAAAGGTAATTGTTGAAAAGTGAATTTGAGCATCTTAAGAGGGGAAAAGGATGATGAAAAGGCTAAAATTAACCTATAAAAATGCTAAGGGAATGGACACTAAAGTGGATACAAAAGTGTAGGTGAAATTGTATGGTGTATACAATTTTTCACTCTACATTTTGCCCCCACTTTAGTGGGCTTATGAATCTATATGGATGTGCATGTTAAAGGAAAGATATTGAAAATAAATACTATTATGATGCCAAAAGAATAATATAGATTAGGTAGATAGCTCTTTGAATCGAGGAAGCATTCCGCCAAGGCGAAGACCTACAAAATAAATGCATTAGACAAAAAAATCTACCTAGGACATTAAAGTTAGAAAATAAAAAGTTGCAAAGACATGAGGTTAGAACATGATAAAGAACATTGATAACATATGTATATAAAGAAGAATAACACACAATAAACAAACTATAATTTTTGAGTTAGCAAAGTAAAAGAAACCTTGAAGCAAAAGGTTGTCTTAATACTATGGATTGTCCCCAAAATACAAGAAACAACACATAAAATAATTCTTAAAGTAAGTGCACCAAGATGGGGGACAAAAATGATGCCAATTTTATTTTCCCAATTGAAGCCATTGGGCACACGCCAAATAGGGTGCTCTCCATATTTTGCATGCACCAAATATGTTTGGCATACCAAGCCTAAGGTTCGATTGTACCAAACCTATTGGTTGAGTGTGAAATAAGCCAAGTGCCAAATTTGGCTCTAGCCAAATAGAAATGAGTGCATTTCAAGTTGGCAAGCACTAGCCAAACATTTTTCATTGGATTAAATCATTTTATCTCTCTCTCTCTCTCTCTCTCTCCCAACTAGAATATATACATGAAATATAACATATATTAGTTTATAATTTAAGTTATATTTCATGTATATTTTGATAGGATGCTCGAGAGTGGTTTCAAATCTCTACGAGTTTTAATATAAATTCTAGGTTTTATAAGATCATTTAAATTTTTAGACAGTCAAATTTTAGTAATCAACATGCTCCTAACAACATTCTCTCGCTCTCTATCTAACTCTCTTTATCTCCCTCAAACTCTATACGTATAGCTATCTCTCTATCACTCTTCCTTTAGCCCATTTATACTTCTCTCTATCTCACTCTCTCTCTCCCCCAAGATCTAGAACTACCTCTTTACCTCTCTCTCTTACCCTTCACTCTCTACTATATGTCTTTCCTCTATTTTTACACACCTCCCTCCCTCTCACTCCCTCCCTACCTCCATTTCTCTAGGTCTCTCCCACCCTCTCTTCCTCTTACCTCACCTTCCCTCCTTAGCCCATCTATATCCCTTCCTCTCTCTTCTCTTTCCCTCTCTTATTGTTTCTTTCCCCTCTCTCAATCTCCATTCTCTCGATCACTACCTCTCCCTCCCACACTCACTCACTCTCTCCCCATCCCTAGGTCTCTCATTCCCTCCATCTTTACTTCTTTACCTCTCCTTTCCTATCTCATTACCCACCTTTCTCTCCTCCATTTCTCCCTCACCTTTATTTTTTACCCTAGGTATCTCACCCCTCTCTCCCCAAGATCTAGGTCTCTCACCTCTATATGTCTCCCCTCTCTAGTGTTTACCTATCAATATCTCATATTATCTCTCCCACTCTTATTCTCACTCTCCATTGTCAAGGTCATCACCCCTCTCTCTCTCTCTATGTTTCTCCCTTCCTGAAACTATCTTTATCCCCCTCTATCTATCTCACCACTCTCTCCCCATAAAGGTCTCTCACTTGTCTCTCATCCTCTAGGTATCTCACCTCTCTATTTTTTCCCTCACTATTTGTCCCCTCTCTAGTTCTCTCCTTCCCTCTCCACCTCTCTCTCAATCATCTCTTACCCATTTCCCTTTATGAACTCTCTCCTTCTCTTCTCTCTCTCCCCTCACCTCTTTATCTAACCCAAAATATAGAGCCATCTCTCTCACCTCTCTCTCCCTCTCTACCTCATCTTCCCTCCTTAGCTCCATCTCTATCCATAAATCCACCTATCTCTCTTCCCTCTCCCTTTCTTATTGTTTCTCTCCACTCTCCCACCATCTCTTTCTCCCCTCATACCTATGTCTCTCCCTCCCTCCCTCCCTCTTTACCTCTCTACCTCTCCCTTTGTGTCTATTACCCACCTCTATCTTTCCCCTTCATCTCTCTCGCCTCTATCTCTCCCCTAGGTATCTCACACCTCTCTCTCCAGGTATCTCACACCTCTCTCCCTAAGCTCTAGGGCTCTCACCTTTGTATCTCTCCCCTCTGTAGTTCTTTCCCACCCTCTCCACCTCTCTCTCTTCCTCCTTACTACTCTCTCTCTCTCTCTCTCTCTCTCTCTCTCTCTCTCTCTCTCTCTCTCTCTCTCTCTCTCCTCTCTCCCTAACCTCTCTATCTCTTCCCTCTCTAGGTCTCTTAGTCACTCTCTATCTACCTCTTCCTCCCTCCTTCCTTATCCCTCTCTTTCTCTTTGTTCTTCTCTCTCCCCTCTCTAGGTCATCACATCTCTCCTCTTTTATCACCCTCTATCTATATCACCCCTCTCTTTTCCCATTGAGGTCTCTCATCTTTCTCTTTCTCTCTAGGTTCCCACCTCTCTATATGTCCCCTCTCTAGTTCTTGTTGAGCCCAAAGCAGGACTGAGAGGGGGGGTGAATTAGTCTAAATCAAAATTAAGTGCAACATATAAATAATTAAAATCCAACACGCATTCAACACATGAACACCAATATTTTTTACATGGAAACCCTAAATAGGGAAAAACCACAATGAGAACCTGCCCATAAAATATATCCACTATGTGTATTAGATTATAAAGAAATGAGCTCACTGCTTTGGACTTTCACACCAAGGCTAACTGCTCATGGGCAAGATACAAAGAGGAATTGAAAAACCTAAAGCTAAATGCACTTAGGACAAGATACAAAAATGATATCGAAAGAAGAATCTCCTAATCATGAAGTTGTCCTTGACCTCTACATCAAGAGAATGACATCATAACACACAACTCAAGCCTCAACTACTCACACGCTATCTCATATCTCTATCACAGTCTCAACACAACCTGCATATCATTCGAACACAACTCTTCTTTTTTGCACTTTATTGAATCTCACTGATTATGCTCACATCATGCATCTATATTCATCTCACTTTCCTTCTAAGTTGCCTCTATAAAAATCAAACATACTCATCCTTATATATAAGATAGATCATCAAAAACTTAAACCAAGTCGGCCTGAATCAAAATACACTTTTCAAACAAAAAATACACACACTAATCCACTCTAAGAGAAAGAGAGGACCAAAACACATCTTCCAAAGATCAACTCATCAATCCGCAATTACTGAAACATAACCAACAACATATCCACGTATTATGCATATGTATAAGAAATTAATGGTCAAGAAATAATCTCTAATGAAAATAACTCAAATCCAGATCTCCATATGCTATGGTGATACCTATAACATATCAAACATGCTTCTATAAATCATATCTGGACCTAAGAATAGCTTTAACATAAAATATTACAACCAACAACAATCAATGCCACAACACCCGGAAAACACAAAGATGCTTTTGGATCCTAAAACCATCATGCCTATGACACCAAAACTATATCCAATGAAGATAACAACAACACTAACCATCAACAATAGATTCTGGACCCAAACACTTTCAGAACAACCAATAGAACAACTGCAACATCAATAACACAACAAAATAACTTTGCACCATAAACATTCTGGATCAATTTGGAACAACAAGTTTGACATCAATGAAAACCACAAAAACACATCAACTTATACTTCCAACAATCTCCCCCTTTGTCATTGATGGAAACACTTATGACACCTACACCTCAAAGAAGAATAATACTGCTCAATATCTCTCAAAAAATACACATCAAACTGCTAACTCAATCTCTTCCCCAAAGATCAAACTTTCTCAATATCTCCCCCTTTGCGATCAAGGAAAAAGATCACAACAACACTGCACACACCACTGCTTCCTCTGGGAGCAGCCACATCATCAATCTAGGAAAAAGAAATAGGCATGAAATCTCCCCCTGGAAAGATGCATCCTCATAATGCACCTAGCTAGAAGAACGAGGGGTAATGACCCCAAGCTTCTCCTGAAGAAATTCAAATACATCCTTCGCTAATGACTTAGTGGAAATATCTACAACTTTCTCTTTTGTAGAAATGTATTCCAATCTAACTTCCTTCTCAACAACTTTCTCCCTTAAGTAGTGATATATGATTGAAATATGTTTTTTTTTTAAATTGATAATTAGATTCTTTGAAATGTTTATTGCACTTGTATTGTAACATATAATAAGAATTGCTTCATCATATGTTACCTTGATATCCTTAAGAGTCTATACCATCCACATTACTTGAGTGAATCAAGATGCCGCTTTAATATAATCCATTTCAATAGTAGATATGGAAACCAAGTCTTATTTATTACTAAACCAAGAGACCAATTTGTCCCCTAAAAAGAATGCACCGCCACTAGTACTCTTCTGGTCATCGACACTTCCAACCCAATCTGCATTAGTACAGGCTTTCAACATAAAATATCCACCCTTTTTGTACCAAAGTCCATAATTCATAGTACCTTTTAAATATTTGAAAATTCTCTTTACAACTTGCTCATGTGTCACCTTTAGATTTTTCTAAAATCTAGCTACTAGACAAGCAACCTGCATGATATCTGGTCTGGACGCAATCAAATACAACAATCCACCAATCATAGACCTGTACTTCTTTTGTTCAACCTATGAAGACTTGTCATATTTTCTCAACTTGCATCCAACAGTTAAAGGAGTTGTAACTGGTTTGCAATAAACAAAAACAAACTTCTTCAACATTTCCTTCACATACTTTCTCTGGGAAAAAATATAATTCATCTTCGGATTGAATAAATTGCAACCCAAGAAAGAAAGATAACTCACAAATCATTGTCATTTCAAATTCTTTTTGTATCTCCTTAGCAAATTATTTACATAAACTATCAAGTCCTCCAAATGTAATGTCATCAATATAAACTATAATAATTAACAACTTATCTCCATCAATCTTGAAATAAAGATTACTATCTATTGTACCTTTCTTGAAAATTTGTTGAAGCAAATAGCTATCCAATCTTGCATACCAAGCTCTAGGTGCTTGTTTAAGTCCATACAATGCCTTCTTCGGTCTGCACACAATATCCAGATCTTCTGTTAATCTAAATCCATTTGGTTGCTCAATGTAAACTTCTTCTTCTAGATCTCCATTCAAAAATATTGATTTGACATCCATATAATAAACTTTAAAGTTCTTTTAAGAAGAAAATACAAGAAACATACGAATAGCTTTCATCCTTGCTACTAGAGAAAAAGTTTCTTCAAAGTCTATACCTTCCACCTGATAATATCCTTTACATACCAGTCTTTCTTTATTCCTTGTCGCTTGTCCTTTCTCATTTAACTTATTCCTAACTGCCCACTTAGTTCCTATTACATTGTTGTCCACCGGTCTAGGTACATAATCCCAAGTCTTGTTCTTCTGAATCTGATTTAGATCTTCTTCCACTGCTTTTACCCAACTACCATCTTTTCTTTCTTCCTCACAAGTCTTCGGCTCTGTCATAGATAGAAAATAGTAATTGGATTATTCTTGAGCTTCTACAATTCTACTTCTTGTCTAAACACCTTTTGTCTTATCTCCAATTATTTGATTCTTTGAATGACACTTCTAAACATACTTAGCAGGAACTTTCTCTGAATTCTCCTCCTCTTCTTCTTCTTCTTCATCATCATTTGTTTCCTTCACTTTTCTTTCTTCTAGATCACTTGTCTTCTTTGGAACGACTAGAACAATCTCAACCTTCTACACTAGAAAACATTTACTCTCCTTTCTATCCTTGATATAATATACATTTCCACCTATTCTAACTCCTTTTGCAATTCTTTTAGCAGTCTTCTCCTTTCTGATCACACATCTGGTGTTACTAAACAACACTTCATATCCTTTTTTACACATCTGACTAAAACTTAACAAACTATGTCTTAATCCTTCAACATAATAAACGTCATTAGTCTTATGCTTACCATAAATAGAAATGCTTCCAATACCTCAAATAGTTGCACCATCTTCTATGGAAAACTTCACTAATCCTCCATCATACTTTTTGAGATTGATAAACTCGTCTTTATTGCCGATCATATGATTTGAATATCTGAAGTCTATAATCCATGTACTCAGTTCTATCTTAGCATATAATGCATTCTTAACTAGTTTCTCCAAAACATTCTCCTTATCCTCAATTGCCAGAAACTGAGATTCTTCATTCAAATCATCATCAACTTCATCTTTTGATGTATGCTCCTCAATAGAACATAATCCCTTCTTCTCCCTTCTATTAAAATTGCATCTCTTAAACTTGTTCTTCTTCTCATCACCAACCGGTCTCTTATAGTCTTCTCTGTAAGTGCAATGAGAAGCATAATGTCCAATTCTACCACAAGAAAAACATTTAAGAGGTAACTTACCTTTGTATTTTTCAGTGCCTCACTGAAATCTTCTCAAAAAATTTGCTTCAACTTCATGTAGATCTCCACTACATTTCAGATCATCAAGTCTTGAAACATTAAATGTTGCTTCTTTCTTTTCTCTCCTCTTGCTCCATTCTGAAATCTCATAAGCTACTAAAGAATCAATAAGCTAATCAATGGTATACTTAAATCCTTTCTTTCTTTTATAACACATCTCTGTGTCTTGTAGGATTTAGGAAAAGTCAGCCATATCTTATGAACAATGCCATATTCTTTCAAATGTCCACCGACAACTCTAATGCCATCAACAAGATCAGTTACTCTATGAGTATAGTTCTCAACGCTCTCATATTCTATCATTCTCACGTACTCATAGTTTTCCTTGAAATTCATCAACCTAGCTTGTTTTTTCTTCGGATCTCCTTCATATGCCAAATATAGATTTTCCCATACAACTTTTGCTTCCTTCAATCCTTTTGCTCTTCCAAACACTAAATCACTTATACAGCTTAAAATTATAGCTATAGCCTTCACATTAGTCTCCTTCAACTTTATCTTATCCAAAGTTTGAGCACCACCATACAGAGGTGTATATCTAGTATGAATGATTTCCCAAATTTCATTCTACAATGTCTCCAAATGCGACTCCATTCTCTCCTTCCAGTACAGAAAGTTTGTACCATCAAAGATCAGAACCTTGTAATGCACATCCTGTGCCATATCGAATCTACCTCAGATTAAGCTTATTCAAGAGGAACCTTTCTCTGGTACCAATTGTTGAACCCAAGGTAGGATTAAGAGGGTTGGGAGTGAATTAGTCTAAATAAAAAATTAAGTGCAACATATAAAAAATTAAACTCCAATACACATTTAACACATGAACATCAAGATTTTCTAGGTGGAAAACCTAAATAGGGAAAAGTCATGGTGAGCACCTACCCACAAAATATATCCACTATGTATATCAAGTTACAAATAAAAGATCTCACTACTTTGGACTTGCATACCAAGGCTAACTTCTCATGGCACAAGATACAAAGAGGACTTGCAAAACCTGAAGCTAACTACACTCAGTGCAAGATACAAAAATGATATGAAAAGAAGGATCTCCTTATCATGAAACTATCCTTGAATTCTGCATCAAGCAACCAACATCAGAACACACAACTCAGACCTCAACTACTCACACATTGTCTCATATATTTATCATGTTCTGAGTACAACTTGCATATCATTTGAACACAACTCTTCTTCTCTTCACTTTATTGAACCTCACTGATTATCCTCACATCATGCATCTATATTCATCACACTTTCCTTCCTTGCCTCTACACAATTCAAACATACATATCCTTATTAATAAGATAGATCATCAAAAACTTAAACCAAGTCGACTTGAATCAAAATACACTTTTTGATCCAGAAATACACACATTCATCCACTCCAAGAGAAAGAGGGGACCAAAACAAATCTTCCAAAGGTCAATTCACCGATCCACAACCACTGGAACATAACCAACAACACATCCACATGCTACGCATCTGTATAAGCAATTAACAGTCAAGACATATTCTCCAATGCAAATAACTCAAATCCAAATCTCCACACACTACAGTGAGACCCATAACATATCATATACGCTTCCAAAAATCATATCTAGACCTATGAATAGGTCTAACATAGAATATCACAACCAAAGAACATAAAGATGTTTCTGGACCATAGAACCATCATATCCATGATACTGAAACTATATCCAATAAAGATAACAACAACACTCAACATCAACAATAGATTCTAGACCCAAACACTTCCAGAACAACTGCAACAACAACAACATAGCAAGATAACTCTACACCACAAACATTCCAGACCAATTCGAAACAACAAGTTTGACATCAATGACAACCACAGCAATACATCAACTCATACTTCCAACTGTTCTATCCCTCCATACAAATAGAGAGGAGAGAGAGGTGAGAGACCTAGATATGGGTAGAGAGAAGGGTGAGATAGATAGAGGGGGTAAAAGAGGAGATAGGTGATAATGTAGAGAGAGAGAAAGAGAGAGAGAGAGGTGAGGGAGAAAGAGAAGAAAATGAGAGAGAGAGGTGGAGGGGGAGGGAGAGAGGGTTGAGAGACCCACATCCCATTCATAAAATCTCTCCTCTTCTCTCCCTTACCCAAGGTCCTCACCCCTATCTCCCTAGGCTCTGGGTCTCTCACCTGTATATCTCTCCACTAGCTAGTTCTTTCCCACCCTATGTATCTCTGTATTTTCCTCCTTACACATGTTTCTCTCTTTGTGAACTTATCTATCTCATTTTCTTCTCTCTCCCCTACTCTCTATCTATCCTCTCCCTGGGTCTCTTAGTCACTCCTTGTTTACCTCTCCCTTTCTTCTTCCTTATCCCTCTCTTTCTCTCTGTTCTTTTCTCTCCCCCCTCTCTCTAGGTCATCACCTCTCCCTCCCTTGTATAGGGTTTAGGTAATGGGGTGTATGATATATAGGTTTTAGGGCACAATATTAATGGTATAGGGTTGAGGGTATTTCCTATATCAATAACTTCCCTCTATCTCTCCATGTTCTTCTCTCTCTCTCACCTCGCTCTCCCCTCTCTAGGTCTCTCATCCTTTGTTCATCTCCCCCTCTCTATCTCCCTTTCACATAGGTTAAAACACTTATTCGTAACATGTATATATAGCATTTTGGATTTGTATTGTAGGCACCTTTTCTATAATACACAAATGGCTTTCTAAGAAAATATTGTATACCTATATACAAGTGTAGTATTACAAGTAACTATGTTATGCATAGTTATAAAAACATGGTTTAAAGTATATTAATATATTAGTTGGATCTTCTCACCTTGCTATAGCTATCTCAAAGACTATAGGATTGGATGTGTGTTGATGGAGATTCCAAGGTATTATTACATCATATTTTGTAAGATGACATACTTTTAGTTGTTGATGTTATGACATGAATATGATTGTCATTGACCAAATACTACCGTGGAAGAACTTTTCACAATCTTCTTAAGTATTTGCTAGGTTGCTATGTTGAGACATTGTACCTCTTGGTTATTCTCCCCAGTATCATCGAGGTTTGATGTTTCTTGCATAATAAGAATTTGTTGAGTTGATAGTCTATGTTGCTATAAGTGTAGGAGCGATTGAGGTTGCACCATGACTCACCTTAAGGCTAATTTTCTTTGTCCCTATCTAGCATAGATATCTTAGGAGAATTAGAGATTTGCAATGGTGATTGATAATTTTGTTGTGGTTTGAATGATACATAAGACCATAAGTTGTTCTCTTATGTAGGTGGAGGCATTTCTATTTCATCTTTTCTTTGGATTGAGTTTACATGCAAGGAAAAATGTCTAGGCCAAAATCTCCAATGTAAGAAATTATATCTTAATTCATATGAGAAGTGAGAGTTTCATAATGTAGTTAAGAAGATGGAGGTTTTCCAACATGACCTCACATAAATGTGTAGAGTAGTTAAATAACTCATTAGTATATGATTTCATAATTTGTTCATTATGTTGGCACACCTATTAAAAATTTATGTATTCATCCTTATACTGTCTAAGGGGAGATTATTTATCTTATAGAGCATTGTCAAAGGTAGACTAGGTTATGATTTCTTGGTGCTCTCTACCATGTTATGTGTTAAGTGATTACCACCAATAATGTACTAAAAGAGACTTTTTAGTGCTTAAAACAAAATTTCTCTACATTAATCAATTGGTTGATGGAGACATATAAATCAAGCTATTGAATCTAGTATTCTAGTATAGTGGCATTGGTATTTCCTTCAAATGTTGAAATGTTATGGTTGACTTGAATCTTGAATAGATTATGGTGGTGTATTGTAGCTTGTTTAAGATGTGCTAATGTTAGTCTAAGTTGAGTAATGAAAACATGAAACTATTCAAAGAGTTTTGAACATCACAGTTCTGATATTTCTTTGATAAGTTTTTGAATGTTTGCTAGAACCCTGGGTACATATTCATATGACATTACACTATGCTCTCAGTGTTTGCATGAATGCTCAAATTTTGAACCAAGAACACAATCTTTTTGCAGGTGCTATGAGTGTGTTTGAATGAGCATGATAAAAAAAATTAAGCTATGAAATCAATTATCCATTTGTTAGGTGGGTCATAAGACAAATATTTAAATTAGCTTGTAATCTATAGGAACTTTTAATACACAACTTAAACCCTAGATTAGTATGTAAATGGACAATTAAGAGGCATGAAATATTATGGAATATAAATGTATTGTATGAAATAATATATGTACAATGCTATGGATGTATAAGAGTTGCTAGTTGGATCTTCTCTACTTGTGCATTGTACAAGATATTTATACAAGTGACCATAAGCTAGGCCCTCAACAATTCACAGATAGGTCTCATGCATGTATGATGCACATCACATGTAGATAAGATAGTGTGAAGTGTTGAGCTTGGTGCTAGTTGTAGTGTAGTATATGGTGGTGTGGCATATGTGTGGCCATATGTTGAATGAATATGCATAGTATCGAGTTAATAAAAAAAACATGTGTGTGTGTGCGCAAAGGTGCACTATTGGGGCAAGTATTGTTGTGCAATAGTGCACAAAACAATTATATGTAGAGTTATATTGGGATTGTGTGACATTGCACAAATGTGTGCAAGAGCTATATGTGAAATAGTGTGGGACAAAGTTGTGTTGACACTGCATGGTGCATCTTGAGAGAAGTTGAGTGTGGAGGCGACATTATTGAATGGAACATAAGTTTGGTGAATGAATGAGGTTAAGGTTATGCATAACGCTGCTTTTGGATAAATAGAATTGAAACTATACAAACACTATGATATTAGACATGATGACAACATAAATATAGATGCATGACCCAAACACTCAACATCAGCAACAGATTCTAGACCCAAACACTTCCAGAACAACATAAACTATATCCATGATATTAGATATGATGTTCTAAGTTTTTTGTTTTTACACACACCCTGAAATGTTAATTTTGCAAGGAGAGCAAAATAGGTGAAACATTTCGATGTCAAGATGCACTAATCTCAGATAGATGAAGATTCAAAAGACAGCACCTCTTTACATTATTCGTTCCTTGTATGGTAAGAATTATTCTTAGGCAATCTTTTATGACTGATAGAATTGAAAGCAAATGCTCACTTGAAAAGCCTCCACTTCCTTAACCTCATTAAGAAAGTCCAACATAATTCTCAAAAAGTGAGAGAACGCGGCTTGCAGAGCACGAAAAGAAAGGCAAAAGCCGTGACAAGACAATCCAGTCCTTAAAAGAAACTTTAATTCATCCATCGCTGGACTCCACAATTGCCACTCACAAGAAAACAATTGAAAAAAAAGTGCCATGGATTGCCATCAGCAACAGTCATGGAAGACATACTTTAGAGAAAAATTCAGAAGAAGATCTTTTATTCATTAATAAATATGTGTTCTTGAAGTTCAGTTATGATCCCTTCAGTTCCAGGTCCAATCCTTCCCCCAACCACCTATTGAAAATTCATTTGTCCTACAAATTACTCTGCCCTCCTTGACTTTTGCCTTATACTTGTTTGGTGATTCACCCAATCCTTCTCGCACTAAATCTCATTAGCTTTGTAGTCAAGTTCTCAAGCATAGAAGAATCCAATCTATTGGGTATCTTCAGCTGAAGAAAGTCTTTAACATCCACCTGTATATCTGGACACTTCTCACCAATCAACTGAAGTGCTGCTCAGAGTCCTGAAATACATTCAGAGTCCAAGGTAAGTACTCTCAGTCGCAGACTTTTGCAAGACAACTTATGTATATTATGTTAGATTTCAGTTGATGAACTTTTAAGCAGCCAACTGGACTTGTAGATTACTTTTCAGCACCGAAATAATTTTTTGTAGTAATAATCAGTTCCCAGCTGGGTTTCTGCAGTAATTTTGAGCACCCTACTGTTGTTTGGCAGTAATATTCAGTGCCTAACTGGGTTTCCGCAGTAATTTTGAGCACCCTACTGCTCTTTTAAGTGTGTGTGAGCACTGAACTGATCTTTTGTACAGTATTTTTCAGCACTCAACTGATGGTTTGCACAAAATCCTGAGACAGAGCTCGTGGGTGGAAGTTGATCAAATGCAGGCCAAGGCAAGTACATAAAAGCAGAGACACGTGCAATTTGTGTTGTCGATGTTTGCATGCAATTAAAGATAAAGAATGGGTAAAGTAAGGAAACTGGTTGTTGAGGTAGTTGCTGCTCACAACTTGATGCCCAAGGATGGTCAGGGTTCTTCGAGTGCCTTTGTAGAAGTAGACTATGATAATCAAAGGAGTCGAACTCGTACCGCGGAGAAAACTCTTAATCCTGTTTGGAATAATGAGAGATTGGTGTTTGATGTGCCCAATCCAATGAATTTGCACAATCAGGTTCTTCAAATATATGTGTGGCACGAGGAGAATCCTCCTCCAGGTAGAAAATTTCTGGGCAAGGTGAAAATTCATGGTAGCACTATTGTCAAGCAAGGAGTAGACGACGTACTAAAGTTTAACTTGGAGAGGAGGAGTATTTTTTCTTATATCAAGGGAGATATTGAATTGAAAATTTATACTTTTGATGAGGAAGAAAAAAAGAAGAGTGGTGGAGGAGGAGGAGAAAAAATTCAGCAAATTGAGTGGAAGGAAAAGGAGGTGAAGCAAGAGAAGCAGGAGACAAAAGAGGAGGAGAAGCCGGAGAAGCAGGAGAAAGCAGAGAAGCAGGAGGCAACGGAGAAACAGGAGAAAGCAGAGAAGCAGGAAGCAACAGAGAACCAGGAAAAACCAGAGAAGCAGGAGGCACCAGAGAAGCAGGAGAAAGCAGAGAAGCAGGAGAAAGCAGAGAAGCAGGAGGCAACAGAGAAACCTGTGTTGGAGGTGAAGGATGAACCTTTTTCTTTTATGGATCATTGATACTAGTCATATGGTTTGGGTGGTAAACAGATTGTGAAGTTGTGGTAAATTAGAAAAGAAATAATGGATGGTAATGGCCCATTTATTATGAGCTGATGTTGGAATGCATACATTATATAGATTAGTTTGACAATGTACTTTTTATCTATTATAAATATAAATAATATAATAATTTATATATATTTGAGAATTTTGTTGTTATTAGTACTTGTTCTTGGGTTAGTTCTATTGCAATCATTTTACATTTAGCAGTTTTAATTAATGATTGAAAAAAATTGTTTGAATCAATTACAATGTAATATTTTTTCTATTTTTAATAAAATCATAAAAGATAATCTATCATTTTTATGGAGTTTCTTTTATGAATGTGAGAGAACATGATCATAAGTTTGATGGATTTGATCAATCTCATTATTATTCGCAATTTTAATTCTTAATATTCATTTTCTTAGTTCTTAGATACTGAAATATATTAGCAAAATAATTTTTATAAATTATTTTAATTTAAAAATTAAAATTAATCATTATTTTTTAAAATAGTAGTAAATACTAAATTTTAATAACCAAAATCATTGTCAATCCACAATTATTTTTTATTCAAAGTGTAATCCTTTCAAATTGTACCCTTTCTACAAGTAATATAGGTGTTGCATATGTGTAATTATTATTTTTGTCTATTTTATTTTTTGGGGGAATGATATGCTTATATTTTATATTAAAAGTAAACTTAAAATATCAAATTTTATTTAATATGTTTAATAATAATAACAATATAAATAAATATGTCCAAGGGGTTGAGCTTAATTGGTTAAAACACTGGGTTCTCAGTGACTCTTGGCTTTCCATAAAAATGGGGAAGGTCTAGGGTCAATCTAATCAAACATAATAATAATAATAATAACAATTCAAAATATTGTGGCTTTGGCCTATTATTACCTTTAAAAAAAACAATATAAATTTTTAGAAAATATTATATATAATTATTTAAAAAAAAAAATGTAGTTATAATGTTGTATTAGATATGATTTATGCATATATCGTATTCAAATTTAATGTATTAATGGTGTTATATTAGATATTAATTAACACCAATTAACTTGAAAATATTTCATTTGCTAGTTTTTGATATTTTATGTCCAAGTTATGTAAAAGGAAAAAGTAGGTTCTTTAGGTTAAAATATGGCTAGCACAAGCTACGGGTACATATACGTAGATGACATCATTGTTATGTTAGCAAAAGTCATTGCTAGAATATGCTACCATTTGAGAAACATTTCTACATGTTATGAAATCTTCATTAGGTGGAAAAATATCATCCTTGAGTTTAAAACAAACTAAACATATAGATGTAAGATGTTATGCAAAAGTATTTAAAAAAGAATTCAACGGGCCCAAGTGTGGTTTGGAAGGTGGTCTAAATGGTTTGGTGGGCAATTTTGAAACTATAGTAGGTTAAAAAATTTGGTGTCGAACATTTTTTTGATGTCATTCGCAGTTTGAAGTAGTTTTCAATAGAGTAAATAAAAAAATCACTTGAAACTACAATACCCACCATGAAACCAACAAAATGTTAGAAAAATGAAAAAAATGTTGGGAAATTGTGCCACAACATAAAAAATTGATGTAAGGTCATTGTTGATTTTTATACCTTAAGATGTAGGTACAATAACCACCACTAAATGGTATTGTACATTATGGATTTATCAATATACAAATTTTATATGAATGTTCAACTTTGAATTCCATGCCATTCCAAAAAAAGTCAAAAAATTTGTCTGTTCATATTTTGATGTTTAAACAATCAATCTTAGAGTGTTTGGATGTCTATTTTTCTCTAGGATGCATTGATTTTTTTGTTCAAATATGTCTCTAAAAAAAGATAAAATTCATAGATTTGGAACTCTGGTACTATGTTATAGTTGATTCCTCAACCCTATAGCTCATGAAAATCACCTACTATCAAATACTTATTACAAAATGAGAAAAAAGAAAAAGAATTGCTATGGAGGGCAAAGATCCTATTGATCCAAAAAGACATGAATAATTATGAATGTGTATTATTATTAATTAATAAATAATACAATGATAAATCTTTATATTAGAGAAAAAATAAATAAATATTTCTAGTAGAGGATAAAATTAAATCTTATGACTTGAGACAAAAAACACATGACCCAAGTAAGCTTAAGTAGGCACTATAAAAAATTAATCAAATGATCAATTAGACAAATGTATTTTAACTCTAAGATCATCTTCACATGGTGGTTACTCAATTGACAAAACTGCTTAAGGTAAAGATATTTACGTAAGCTAATTTTTATGTCCCACTATGTTATGGGACATTAGAGGTAGAACCAACCAAATCCTGCCATCTTAAGTGGAAACTTCGAAGTAAGAAATATAAAAGTCCTTTCAAGTAAGGGGGTTGTGAAATTTTCCTTTTTAGCTATTTTTTCTTATATGGATTGATACCAAAGATTTTTAATGAATGTGAGGGAATACTAACATAAATTTGATGGATTCTTAACTCATACATATTAATATTTTATTAATTTTTTTAATTTTAAAATTTAAAATTAACTACCATTTTTATTTAAAAACAAATATACTCTTTCATATACTATTGGAACATTTTTATTTACAAACTTTTATATCATACTATAATAACAAAAAATCATTGTCAATCTTAAAATGTCTCAAAATGTCTTTTGATTTATGTATATTGCTTTCAAATTTTAATAAGAGAATATGTTTTAGACATGTATTAGTATGGTGTAGATTTTTACTAGTCCTCTTTATTGTTGACAAGAGTAAGGTATATGCATGATGTATGATATTTTATGTGTAATTATATATTTTTAATCTATTTTAAATTTGTTGAGTTGAATGATTATATTTTTTATTAAGATTATATTTTATTCAATATGAAATTAAAATTGCATTTAAATTTATTGTTTTGATTTATTTGATACACACACATACATAGATTCAGACGTATGTATGTATGTACACACATATATAATGTATAATTATTTAAAACAAATTTAATGTATTAATAATAATGTATTAAGACAAACAACTTTTTTTTATAAGCAATACTTTTCTACCATTTTATTATATATTTAATCTTGTAATATAATATTTTATATAATAAATAATGCTTTTATCAATAATTAATTTTTATTTGTTTTTAGACACACCCTGACATGTTAATTTTGCTTGGAGAGCAAAATAGGTGAAACATTTCAATGTCAAGATGGCCTAATCTCAGATAGATGAAGATTCAAAAGACAGCACCTTTTTATATTATTCGTTCCTTGTATGGTAAGAATTATTCTTAGGCAATCTTTTATGACTGTGATAGAATTGAAAGCAAATGCCCACTTCTTGCAGAGCAGGAAAAGAAAAGCAAAAGCTGCTGTGACAAGACAATCCAGTCCTTAAAAGAAACTTTAATTCATCCATCGCTGGACTCCACAATTGCCACTCACAAGAAAACAATTGAAAAAAAAGTGCCATGGATTGCCATCAGCAACAGTCATGGAAGACATACTTTAGAGAAAAATTCAGAAGAAGATCTTTTATTCATTAATAAATATTTGTTCTTGAAGTTCAGTTATGATCCCTTCAGTTCCAGGTCCAATCCTTCCCCCAACCACCCATTGAAAATTCATTTGTCCTACAAATTACTCTGCGCTCCTTATACTTATTTGGTGATTCACCTAATCCTTCTCGCACTGAATCTCATTAGCTTTGTAGTCAAGTTCTCAAGCATAGAAGAATCCAATCTATTGGGCATCTTCAGCTGAAAGAAAGTCTTCAACAACAACTGTATGTCTGCACACTTCTCACCAACCAACTGAAGTTCTGCTCAGAGTCCTGAAATTCATTCAGAGGCCAAGGTAAGTACTCTCAATCATAGGCTTTTGCAAGACAACTTATGTGTACAATTTTAGATTTCAGTTCATGGACTTTTGAGCAGCCAACTGAACTTCTAGTGTAGTTTTCAGCACCCAAATAGTTTTTTGCAGTAATAATCCGTTCCCAGCTGGATTTCTGCAGTAATTTTGAGCACCCTACTGTTTTTTTGCAGAAATATTCAGTTCCCAACTGGGTTTATGCAGTACTTTTAAGCACCCTACTGTTTTTTTGTAAAAAGATTCAGTTCCCAACTGGGTTTACGCAGTATTTTTAAGCACCCTACTGTTTTTTTGCAGAAATATTCAGTTCCCAACTGGGTTTATGCGGTATTTTTAAGCACCCTACTGCTTTTTTTGCAGAAATATTCAGTTCCCAACTGGGTTTATGTAGTATTTTTAAGCACCCTACTGTTTGTTTAAGTGTGAGCAGTGAACTGATCTTTGTACAATATTTTTCAGGGCTCAACTGATGCTTTGCACAAAATCCTGAGACAGAGCTCAAATACACACAAGCAATTTCTGTTGTCCATGTTTGCATGTAATTGAAGAATGGGTAAAGTAAGGAAACTGGTTGTTGAGGTGATTTCTGCTCACAACTTGATGCCCAAGGATGGTCAGGGGTCTTCCAGTGCCTTTGTAGAAGTAGACTATGATAACCAAAGGACTCGAACTCGTACCCAAAAGAAAAATCTTAACCCTGTTTGGAATGAACCATTGATGTTTGATGTGCCCAATCCAATGAATTTGAAGAATCAGTGTCTTCAAATATGTGTGTTCCACGAGAAGAATGCTCCTCCTGGTAGAAAATTCCTGGGTAAGGTGGAAATTCATGGTAGAAATATTGTCAAGCACGGTGTAGAGATTGTACAAAAGTTTACCTTGGAGAAGAGGGGTCTTTTTTCTCCTGTCAAGGGAGATATTGAATTGAAAATTTATAGTTTTGATGAGGAAGAGAAAAAGAAGAGTGGTGGTGGTGGAGGAGGAGGAGAAAAAATTCCCCAAATTGAGTGGAAGGAGGAGGTGAAGCAATTGAAGCAGGAGAAACCAGAAAAAGTGCAGGAGGCAACAGAGAAGTCTGTGTTGGATGAAGCTAAGTTGCAAATACATAAACAGATTTTAATGTCTTTTGTAGAAAGGGGTTTCTGTAATTTACCCTCTAGCACCTTTTTCTTTTATGGATCATTGATACTAGTCATATGGTTTGGGTGGTAAACAGATTGTGAAGTTGTGGTAAATAAGAAAAGAAATAATGGATGGTAATGGCCCTTTTATTATGAGCTGATGTTGGAATGCATACATTATATAGATTATATAGATTAGTTTGGCAATGTACTTTTTATCTATTATAAATATAAATAATATAATAATTTATAGATATTTGAGAATTTTGTTGTTATTAGTACTTGTTCTTAGGTTAGTTTTATTGCAATCATTTTACAATTTGCAGTTTTAATTAATGACTGAAAAAAATTGTTTAAATCAATTACAATGTAATATTTTTTCTATTTTTAATAAAATCATAAAAGATAATCTATCATTTTTATGGAGTTCCTTTTATGAATGTGAGAGAACATGATCATAAATTTGATGGATTTGATCAATCTCATTATCATTTGCAATTTTAATTCTTAATATTCATTTTCTTAGTTTTTAGATACTAAAATATATTAGCAAAATAATTTTTATTAATTATTTTAATTTAAAAAATTAAAATTAATCATTATTTTTTTTAATAATAGTAAATACTAAATTTTAATAACCAAAATCATTGTCAATCCACAATTCTTTTTTATTCAAGTGTAATCGTTTCAAATTGTACCTTTTCTACATGTAATATAGGTGTTGCATGTGTGTAATTATTATTTTTATCTATTTTATTTTTTGGGGGAATGATATGCTTATATTTTATATTAAAAGTAAATTTAAAATATCAAATTTTATTTAATATTGTATTTAAATTTATTATTTAATATGTTTAATAATAATAAAATATAAATAAATATAAATTTTTACAAAATATTATATATAATTATTTATAAAAAAAAAATGTAGTTGTTGTATTAAATATGGTTTATCGTATTCGAATTTAATGTATTAATAGTGTTATATTAGATATTAATTAACACTAATTAATTTGAAAATATCTCATTTGCTAATTTTTGATATTTTATGTTCAAATTATGTAAAAGGATAAAGTAGGTTCTTTAGGCTAAAATACGGCTAGCACAAGCTACGAGTATATATACATAGATGACATCATTGTTATGTTAGCAAAAATCATTGCTAGAATATGCTACCATTTGAGAAACATTTCTACATGTTATGAAATCTTCATTAGGTGGAAAAATATCATCCTTGAGTTTAAAAAAAATAAATATGTAGATTTAAAATGTTTTGCAAAAGTATTTAAAAAAGAATTCAACGAGCCCAAGTGTGGTTTGGAAGGTGGTCTAAATGGTTTGGTGGGCAATTTTGAAACTGTAGTTTAAAAATTGGCGTCGAACACTTTCGTTGATATCATTGGCAGTTTGAAGTAGTTTTCAATAGATTAAATAAAAAAATCACTTGAAACTACAATAACCATCATGAAACCAACAAAATGTTAGAAAAATGAAAAAAAAATTGGGACATTGTGCCACAACATAAAAAATTGGTGTAAGGCCATGTTGTTGTTTTTTATACCTTAAGATGTAGGTACAATAAGCACCACTAAATGGTATTGTACATTATGGATCTATATCAATATACAAATTTTGTATGAATATTCAACTTTGAATTCCATGCCATTCCAAATAAAATGTCAAAACATTTGTCTGTTCATATTTTGATGTTTGAACAATCAATCTTAGAGTTTTTGGATGTCCATTTTTCTCTAGGATGCATTGATTTTTTGTTGAGATATGAGCCTCTAAAAAAAGAAAAAATCATAGATTAGGAACTCTAGTACTATGTTAGAGTTGATTCCTCAACCCTATAGCTCACGGAAATCACCTACTATCAAACACTTATTACAAAATGAGAAAAAAGAAAAAGAATTGCTATGGAGGCCAAAGATCCTATTGATCCAAAAAGACATGAATAATTATGAATGTGTATTATTATTAATTAATTAATAATACAGTGATGAATCTTTATATTAGAGAAAAAATAAAAAAATATTTCTAATAGAGGATAAAATTAAATCTTAGGACTTGAGACAAAAAACACATGACCCAAGTAAGCTTAAGTAGCCACAATAAAAAAATGAGCTAATTAATCAAATGATCAATTAGAAATATGTATTTTAAATCTAACATCATCTTCACATGGTGGTGACTCAATTGACAAAATTGCTTAAGGTAAAGATATCTACGTAAGCTAATTTCTATGTCCCAGTATGTTATGGGACATTAGAGGTAGATCTTAAGTGGAAACTTTGATATAAGAAATATAAGAGTCCTTTGAAGTAAGGGGTTGTGTAATTTTCCTTTTTAACTATTTTTTCTTAGATGGATTGATACCAATTACATGGTTTGTATGATAGATAGGATGTAAAGATATGATAATTTTTTTAAAAAAACATGGGATGGATGGTAATGGTGAATTTCGATGAATGGATGGTGATGTGCATATACTATATAGACTTTAAAAACATGTGATGGATGGTAATGGTGAATTTCGATGAATGGATGGTGGCGTGCATATACTATCTAGACTATAATGATCTACTTTTTGATGATCTATTAGAAATATACATAATAGAATTATTTGAGTATTTGAGATTTTTATTTTGAGTGTGTAGAGGGCTCATAGGTTTAATTAAAGACTAATAGAATCATAAAAAGGGATATACCATTTTTATGAAAATATTTTTAATGAATGTGAGAGAATACTAACATAAATTTGATGGATTCTTAATTTACATACATTAATATTTTATTAATTTTTTTTAATTTTAAAATTTAAAATTAACTATCCTTTTTTATTTAAAAACAAATATACTCTTTCATATACTATTGGAATATTTTTATTTTCAAACTTTTATATCATAC
Organism: Cryptomeria japonica; assembly: GCF_030272615.1. Taxonomy (NCBI): domain Eukaryota; kingdom Viridiplantae; phylum Streptophyta; class Pinopsida; order Cupressales; family Cupressaceae; genus Cryptomeria; species Cryptomeria japonica. Next base: position 702,950,446 of record NC_081408.1, read on the forward strand.
TATAATAACAAAAAAACATTGTCAATCTTAAAATGTCTCAAAATGTCTCTTGATTTATGTGTATTACTTTCAAATTTTAAAAAGAGAGTATGTTTTTGACATGTATTAGTATGGTGTAGATTTTTACTAGTACTCTTTATTGTTGACAAGAGTAAGGTATATACATGGTGTATGATATTTTATGTGTAATTATTATTTTTTAATCTATTTTAAATTTGTTGAGTTGAATTATTATATTTTATTCAATATGAAATTAAAATTGTATTAAAATTTATTTTTTGATTTATTTGATACACATATACATATATACATACGTATGTATGTATGTACACACATATATAATGTATAATTATTTTAAACAAATTTAAGGTATTAATAATAATGTATTAAGACAAACAACTTTTTTTTATAAGCAATACTTTTCTACCATTTTATTATATATTTAATCATGTAATAATATATTTTATATAATAAGTAATGCTTTTATCAATAAATAATTTTAATTTGATATGAATATTTCTTATATAATACTTATCTTTTATATGAAATACAATATATTATATATTATTTTATTTATTTTTAAGCAAAAGTGGCAAGCCACTAATATATATATATTAATAAGAAAAATGATTCAAGAGCTCAATATGGAAAGAATCAGGAAGAAAACCCTATATCCTTGCTCAAATACAATAAACCAAGAAGAAAAGAGGCTATGAGAAGAAGCCCCCTGAAGATCCAGAGAGGTAGATAGAACCTGCCCATAGAACAAGCCTCTTAGAGGCCAAATTTAGAGTAGCAGGTCGAAACAAGACTGGAAGAAACCTTAAAAAAAAAACACCCACAACCGGTTATCATGAAGACTTGGAAAGCAAAAATCTGGTTGTTGGAACACTGTAGAACTGCCACGACCGGTTACCGGTTGTGTTGTACCGGAACTTTGATACTGGTATGTTGTCCTCTTGACTGGTTCATAAAAAAACCTCCATTACTGGTACTAGTTGGCAGGCTAAGAAGATGACACTGCTACCGGTTCTGTTGTATCGGTGGAAGTAAACGCATAAACCAACACCGGTAAACAAGGGGAAGTCAATTTTTTTTGGGTCATACCGGTTGCCGTCAAATTTTCCACACATAAAAAAGGAGCATATTCTAAGTAGCAAAAAAAAAAGCCAGAATTACTTTACTCATCCATGGCTGCATCCTCCTGGGTCTGAATTTCAGGGGCATCGAAAGCGAGCTGAGATGAGGTAGTCCATCCCATGGCCTCATCCAGCATCAATGCGTTGAGGTCTGGCACCCTATCTATAGCTCGTCCCCTTTCCACAGGTTGTGAAATTGGTAGACTGGGATCAACGTTTTCTATTTCCAGGATCACCATGAGAGCCCCAACTTTAATTTTGACTCTGTGCACAATATGATCATCCAATTGTCTGTCAAATTGTGTCAGGTCGTTCTTCACATGACAGAAGTTTTGTTGTTCTTCATATTATTATAAATCATTGTAATTTAGATATTTATAGTTTTTCAAAAAACAAAGATGATATCTCATTTAAAATATTACTACATAAAATAAATTAGCTTCAAACACTTTTAAACAATTATTTCAAACAAACTTTAAAATCAATTAATTAAAAAAGTTTGAAGTAAATTTTATCTCAAAATAAAATTTTAATTCAAAGAGTTTATCACAATGACATTTATTGATGAACCCAAGACTAAAGTAGCCTTTGATCAATAAAAGAAAGACTAAAGTAACATCCTTTTTACATAAGAACCTTGTAAAGCAAAGCTAAAAGCCATGAGCACTTAAACATATAATTAAAAAAAGAAAGATGTCATATAATAAAAAAAAGTAAGATGATACTTGCACGATTTGTTTTCTTCAATGTTTAGTTGATGTAATCATTACTACTTTTTCATAATGTATTCCTTCTCAATGCTCTAAAAATTTAATCAAATATAACATCCTAATGCCAACAACTTAATAATATATTATTCGACCTTTTTATTATAAAATCAATAAGTTTTTTAGTAATCGTTTTTGGAAGAATCTTAATGTTTTATTTTGATAAATTTTGGTATGAACTTTTTAAAATAAAATAAATATTTTTCAATAAAATATTGTTTTTTTTTCAATTTATTTTCTAGTTTTTAAAGTTGAAAATAGTTTTTAATTATATCATAGCAATATTAAATTATATAAAATAATAAATATGAAAAATATCATAGTTTAAAATTAATCTAAAAAGTTTAAAAGTAATAATTGAGAGAATGAATTTCAACAATAATTTTTTAAATGTCAAATAGAATTTTTAATGTGAATGTGATGCTAGCACAACATGCCCCGTGTATCCTATCATGAATGAAGTCAGGCGGCTTAAGAGAAAGGTGGAGGCCAGGGATGCTGAAATTGCGGGCCTTAACAAATTTTATTTGTAGATTTTTCATAGCTCGGTGATCACCCTCTCTTTGTTGAGGGAACGTATTGCGGACACGGAGGATGAGAAGGAGGAGGCTAAGGATGTGTACAAGTTCTTGTTTACTGAATGGAACGGTGCCATTAATGCTACCGGAGTCCGCAAGGCGACCCTGTAGTGTGTTTTGTGTTTTTTTTGCTTTGTTGTTTTTTATTTTCAAAGGCTGGTTCTATTACTGTTAATGTTGTTATAGTGTTGTTGGTGCACTACGGTTTCATTAATAGTTCTGCTATGTTAAGGGTCAGTGCCCTCGTTCTCACTACTTTTGAAATAAGAAACATGCCCCATGTATCCTATGAAATGCTTCTGTTCCTAAGCTATAAACTGGTGAGGTCACAAATGGGGTACCTCATCCTCAATTATGTGACATATTAGATCAACAAAGAGACATGTCTGCGATCACAATGATCTAGCAGAACACAACAACACCACCATTTAACCATTACACTATAAAATGAATTCTAATTTCAAACAATTAAATTTTTAAACCTAAAATTATTAATAATAAAATATTACAAAAAAATATATTATAATATAGATTGAATCTTGTCTAAATATTCTAAAAAATAATACCAATATTAAATCTAATCAAATTTACAACTAACACCAAAAAAATCAAATAATTTTATTATTATTATCAAATTTAAAATAAAAGAATCTCACACAAAATATCATCCTTTAAAAGCTAACCCTAAACCTTGCAAGGAAAGGAGGAAAGCCATAAAACCCATCCAAAAGTGCACTATTGCAATATAAATTAAACCATAGTATTTATTTTATTTTAAGAATATTCAAATCGATATTCCACTAACTTATTTGTCATTTTTAGGATCTCAAATGTTTCATTGCTTTGGAGATGAGTGGAGTTAGTGGCCTACTTCTAAAGATCAAGCTTGACTTGTCCTTATAGCTTGCATATAAAGATTTTAGCCCTTTATGTGAGTGACATATATACATTGTCTATACACTTCTAGAGTAGAGGTATTAATTATGTATTAAAAAGCAAGGGAATACACTTTCCTTCTCTTCTCTTAGTTAAAGGCACGCGAGTGCCAAGAAATCTATTTAACTACAAATTGTTTTGGTGCAACCAAAAGTACACAAGGGAAAATAACTTGGACTTTTGCTAGGGTCAAAAATAAATTAAATATATTTATATTAAATGAACTTCTCATGGAAGATTTCAAAAGTGTTTCTTCTTTGTATGAAGTAGTGTGAAAGGATGCAGTGTATATATATGCGTATATGTACATGTATATGTATCATTTATATTAATAATTAATTATTAGTACAAATTATTATAGGTTTAAATGTTTATGGAAATGAGAAAAAGTATTAGAGCATATTTAGCTATTAGTTGCTCTTTCACAATTAGTTATGTTTTTTCTTTTCTTTTTGTTTAAGTTCATTTAGGAGTGGTTACTTCTAATTTAGCTAGTTTTGAGTTTTATTAGCTCCTCATGCTCGCACTTTAGTTCTCCTAAATTTAGCTTAGGGCATCTTTGTGATTTCTTTATAAGCATCTCATTGTACAATTATAATTTATTATGTATTCTTTGCTTTTAAATAATATAGCATTAATTTGTATAGCTCTCCTTTGTGGAAGGTGTTTTGTTTGTTGTTTAATCTTGTAGGTACTTGTGTTGCAAAATGCAACATGGTATCAAAGCACAGATTCAACAAGTCCTTTCTCAAGCTTTGAGGGTTTTCTTTGCTCAGAAGCGTTGCAAGGTCACATATTTTTTTTTTGCGGATTTGGTGGTGGGAATTTTTTTAATCAATTTTGAAAAAAAAAACATCACCATTATGTCCATAGTGTTGAAAAACCCTAGGAACACCTTTCGTTTGTCAAAATATGAGTTGTTGAGTTTATGGGGCGATTTCACCTACGACACATTTTTCAAGGCAAATTAGTGGGTAGCTGAAAAATCTGGTAAGTTTGGGGGTAGCCATAAAACCCATTCAAAAATGCATGAGATATATCAACTCTTGACAACACTACAACTTACAAAGATGGAAGTATCAATTGACTTTGACTGTGTGTTAGATCTAGTCCAACTGGGTAAATTATACATAAGCAAATTTAATAGAAGTTAATATTTTACCTTAATTCTTCAATAAATTCATCTCATTGAGTCACATATCATTCCAGGGCATGTTTATGCAACTATTGCAATTGAAGACAATGAAGAAGGAGTGAATTATTTCTATTCCACTGTGTTGAGGCAAAAAGAAAAATGGAAGCCCCTGTTATAGATGGAGAAAACATTGAGTACCATATAGTATTAGTGGTTGTTATTGAAATATGGATTAGAACATAACCAGTGAACAAGTCTAATTTGTGGTTGTTTAAGGACATTGACACACACATGAGGATTCTTCACTATTCTAACCTTGTCTTGACATCAAACGTTAATTTGATGAAATATGAGGATAGACAATTAAACATGAACTTATGGAATGTTTGTGAGTTAGACTATGAGGCGATACTTGACACAATAAAGAGTAGAACGGATCCAAATGGTTCCTTGGATTGAATGTAAATGAAAAAATTTGTAACGCAACCTTATTTATATATATGTACATATGAATTGTATATTTGTATAAGTAAACTGTAATACAATCTAAATAATTAATTATGTATATTGTATATTTACAATACAATCTAAAAAAAAAAAAAATTTACATCCTACAATGTGTTACCAAACATTCATGTATGTTCTCATTGAAATGTAAATAATTAATTTTTGTTAGGATGAATCTGTTTATTCATGTAGGTTACAAAATTTTGTATATAAACATGCAAGAATCAACCAATCATGCAAAGCATGCATCTAGTACCACATGCATCTATATTATAATATAATAAGAGACCATTGATATGATTCCAGAGAAACCAAAAATACATTTGGGTATTCTTAGTCACACAAACATAGCATTTGTACAATACATGATTCATTTTAACATTGAACATGTACATTTTGTAATAGGATAAAGCTTGTAGTTAGAACCAATAAATGTAAGCCTTATTAATTCATGAACATTACCTTTATAAAAAAATTATTATGATTGCCACGCATATGACCTAGTCATGCCACTTTTCTCTAACATTTAATTAACATAGTGTAACAATATTACTAGGTTCCAATAACAATCCTAATTAAAGAATATAATTTGGGGACCTAGGTCATCCACGAAAATAATGTATTCAAAATAATTTTACATTTATTTCACATGCTTAATAATCAATTCACACATTTGATTCAAATAAAGACCAATACATTCAATGCACTTTAAAAAATCATTTCAAATCATCATTCAAAAGAGGTAAATGATACTTTCCAAAAAATAAAATGGAACATAATTTAAGGTTCATTTACATAAGCATCACCACCTCACCTTTTTGCCAAATCGCCAGATGCATATAGTGAAAAGTTACAATCTTTCATAACTTTCATTCGGTTCATTGTGGCCATGAGTTGTTTGTGCCAACATGTCTAGATGGACATGTTTATGCTAGGCATGCTCCTATTTCACTCCCTAGACCACCTAAACATTCTCAGCCACACCCTACTGGTATGTTCTCTTAAGTAAGTGCAAAAAACTATCAAAATTTGACAGGTTGTATCTCCTAGTCAATGGTACGTACAAGCATTCCATTCGAACCTATAAATTCATATAGGGCCCCTTCAGAATAACCTCTCAAATTTTGAAGGCTCCAATCTAGTTGATTGTGATGACAAGTTTTCAAATGTTGTAAAAACCTTCAGATGCATGTAATGAAATGTTGCAATATTGTATAACTTTCATGTTGTTCATCATGGGGCCAAACTTTTATCCCTAACCTATTTGGATGAGTGGTTTTATTCTAGGCATGACCCTCTTTCACTCCTCAACTCACTTGAACATTCTAAGCCACACCTTATCGACACTTTCTCTTAAGTGCCCTAAGTGCAAAATATACTAAAATTTGATGGGTTGTATCTTATATCTTTTAGCACATACATGAATTCCATTTGAACCTATGAGGTCATGTAAAGACCCTCTACAATAATCTCTCTTAGATTCTGAAGACTCCAATCCAGCTGATTGTGGTAACAAGTTTTCAAATATTACAAAACAGTCAGATGCATGTAATGAAAAGTTATGATATTACATAACTTTCATTATGTTTGTCATGGGATCAAACCATCAATTCCAACACATCCAAGTGGGTAGATTTTTGCTATGCATACTCATATTTCACTCTCCATATTGCCCAATGTTCTAGGCCACACCCCACCGACACTTTTTCTTTAGTTCCCTAAGTGAAAAAACTATTGAACTTTGATGTGTCATTTTCCAAAATTTGTGGCACATATAGATATACCATTTTAAACTACATGGTCATGTGAAGCCCCACTACAATAATCTCTCTCTAATTTTCAAGACTAAAAATAGTTTTTTTAGAACAACAATTTTTGTAGTGATGTAAAAAATGTCAAGTGTATGCAGGGAGAAGTTGCAATGATGCATAAATTTCATTCCATTTGTCATGGGGTCAAACCATCAATGCCAACACATTTGGGTGGGTAGGTTTATGTTGGGAATGCTCTTATTTCACTCCCCATATTTCCCAAATGTTCCAAACCACACCTTACCGACACTTTCTATTAAGTGCCCTAAGTGCAAAAATTTGTCAAACTTTGATGAGTTATTTCTCAAAATTTGTGGCACACATGAATATACCATCTAAACCTACAAGGTCATGTGAGGCCCCTATATAATTATCTCTCTTATATTTTTAATACTTGAACCCATTTGTTTAGGGCAACGATTTCTATGGTGATGCAAAAATGCATCATGTGCATGCAATGAAAAGTTCCAGTGTTGCCTAATTTTTGTTTTAACTATCATAGGGCCAAACCGTTAGTGAAAAACATCCTGGTCGGTGGATTTATACTTTGTATGGTCTTATTTCTCTCCCAAAATCACTCAAATGCTCTAAGCCACACCATACCAACAATTTCTCTCAAGTGCCCTAAGTGCAAAAACCTACCAAATTTTGATGGGTTGTTTCTTGGAATTTGTGAAACATTATAACATGTTGTTTGAGCCTACATAGTCATGTGATACCCCTCTACAATAACCTCTCTCATATTTTCAAGACTCTAACCAATTTTCTTAGGGCAACAATTTTTTTGGTGATGCAAAAAATGTCAAGTGCATGTAGTGAAAAGTTGCAATGTTGCTTGATTTTAGTTCAGTTCATTGTGAGGTTGAATCATCAACGCCAACACATTCCATGGGCAAGTTTATATTTGGCATGCTTTGTTTCACTTTTTAGATTGCTTGAACATTTCAAGCCACCCTACCAATGCTTTATGTTAAGTTCCCTAAGTGCAAAAGATTGTTGAATTTTGATAAGATATTTCTCAGAATCCATGGCACATGTGAATATATTGCCTGAACCTAAAGGTTCATGTGAGGCCTATCTACAATAACCTCTTTCATATTTTCAAGACTCAAACCCATTTTCTCAAGGAAACATTATTTTTGGTGATACAAAAAAGGTCAAGTGGATAAAATGAAAAGTTGCAATGTTGCCTAATTTTTTGTTTGTTTGTTGTGGGGCTAAATCATTAGTGACAACATATATAAGTGGGTAGGTTAATTCTATGGATACTCCTAATTTTCTCCCAAATCACTAGAACATTCTGGGCCACACCCTACCAATGCTTTCTCTTAAGTGCTCTAACTGCAGAAAAGTACCAAAGTTTGATGAGTTGATACTTGGAATTTGTGGCACATACAAAGACACCGTCTAAATCTATTGGGTCACATGAAACCCCTATACAATAATCTCTCTCATATTTTCAAGATGAGAACCCATTTTCTCAAGGAAGCAATATTTTTGGTGATGCAAAACAAATTAAGTGCATGTAGTAAAAAGTCGTAATGTTGCCTAATTTTCTATTTGTTCATATGACACAAAACTACTAGTATAAAAATGTCCAAGTGGGTGGGTTTCTACTAGGACTGGTCCCGTTTCACTCCCCAAATCGCTCAAACATTCTAGGCCACACCTTACTAGGGCTTTCTCTTAAGTGTTATAAGTGCAAAAAATTATCGAACTTTGACATGTTGTTTTTTAGAATCCATGACACATATAAATATACCATAGATAAACTTACATGGTCATGTAAGGCTTCTCTATAATAAGCTCTTTCAAAATTTTAATACTTGTACCAACTTCCTTGCGGAAACAATTCTTTTGGTGATACAAAACATGTCAAATGCACACAATGAAAACTTGTAATGTTGCCTAGTTTTTGTTTTGTTTGTTGTAGGGTCAAAATGTCAATGCTAGTACGTCTAAGTGGATAGGTTTATGCTACCAATTCTCTTATTTTTCTCCCCATATCGCCAACATGCCCAAGTGGACCACATCCTATTGGCGCTTTCTCTTAAGCAACCTAAGTGCAAAAAAATGTCAAACTTTGACTGGTTATTTCTTAAAATCGATCGTATTCAAATGTACTGTCTAAGCCTACAAGGTCATGTGAGGTCTCTTTACAATAATATCTCTCACATTTTCAATACTTGAACCAATTTTCTTAGGGCGTCAATTTTTCTTGTGATGCAAAAAAAGTCAAGTGCATGCAATGAAAAATTACAATGTTGCCTAATTTTTGTTCTTTTTTGTCATGGGGCTAAATAGTTAATGCCAATACATCGTGTTGTTCACCAAAAGTGATAACCCAAGACACCTGCAAATCTATCTATGAGATAGCCGATCTCAATCAATGAAACACCTCAGGGCTTGGACAACATAACATAGGATCCTAATGATCCTCTTGCACTTCAGGTTCTGCTAGACCTAGGGGGGGACACCCTTTTGATGCATTGAATACAACAATCACAAACATAAGACTGCATCAACAATGAGTAGACAAACCATTCCACAAGCTCACCAAATTAGGAACACACTACAGATTGGCTAGATCTGTATAAATCATAAATGAAAACAAAGCTTGGAATGAGAAGAACACACCCCTAAACATAAAGGGAAATAGATTTATCTTTTAAATTGTTTGATCTGAAAGACATCCCCAAACTTGTAAGATCAGTGCCTTATCCAAGAGCAACAGAGTCACACATCAAACTATAAATGAAACCTTATACTGCAAATCCATCTTCATTATTAAATATTCATGCATTTAATGCGTTGCATAAATGCATTACTCAGCTCACTCACAAAAAAAATCAAATCCAGACACTATATTCCATTATTCATGATTTATTATAGAATTTAAATTCTTCCTTGAAGAATCCCTGCAAACAATCACAATTACCTCCTTGAGATAACAAATCTCATCCTCCTTGAGGATCTGATCTGAATATAATGAAAATACAAATCCAGAGACAACTTCTATGTGAATTTGTGCATGCCTTACATACACAAGAACCTGCAGCTAAGAACACCTATAGCAAAGAATTGAACTCCATTACTGAAAGGATAGCCCTTCTCTGTACAATCTGGAAGAATACTCAGAATTGGAAGCCATGAAAAAATGGAGCCATTCTCCAAATTTCTGGAACCCTTACAACTGAGAAGAATTGGGAATAAAAAGGAGAGGGAACCAAATCAAATCTGCAACTGAATTGCCAAGTGTCTCCTCTCTAACTGAATTTTGTTCCCATGGATACTGCTTCTAAAATATCCCATATTTGTCAAAATTAACCCCATAATCGGATTCCTCACTCTGAGAGCTTTCCGAAAACATATAACACTTTATATTTTGGCCAAAATTTAGACCCTGGGCGAATTAATTCCCCAATGTGCTCAATCATTTAAATTTTTCGAATTTTAATATAGTCAGAACTATATCATTTATTCATTTTAAATTTGATTTTTGCCTCCATTTGGTCTTGACGCTTTTTCCATGTGGTGGGGTCTGATTGGCTGATGGGGTCTACTGGGTGCCACCTAGGATGACACCTCATCACTGCCACGTCATTTGCTTTGTCACTGCCACTTGGCCGCCACGTGTACACCACCTCAGTGCTAGTTGTGTGCCACATCACTGCCACCTCACCGGGACCCGCCTGATGGACCGCTGACTGTACCCGCCACCCGACTTTCGCAACTTCGCAGGGTGTAACTCGCGTGCATCTTCCTTTCGCAAAATAGCACGCACCGTTGATCCATCTCGAACTTGCTCACTCGTTAAGCCGGCCTTCCTCTGCAAAATTTTGTCTGTCTGCCTCGGGAAGTGTTCCTACGTGGGGTCCACCTGGTTGCCGCTCAGTCATCTCCTCCGTCGCCTCAGGATGCGTGCTCGCGCGTGGGCCCATCTTGGGTGCCATCAAGCACCTTCCGTCAAAAGCCTTTATGGCTTAGACATATTACTTGGGTAAGGCCTTGGTTATAAATATTAAAATTTTCCCTCCCACCACCAACGTGGGATAATATCATTTTGCTTGGTAATGCACTTTGAAGCAATTTCTGGGACTTTCATGGCTGCCAGTGCATTTTATTGGAGATTTTAAGGAAGTTTTCAATGCCACAAAGAGGGAGGACTGGCCTTCATTTGCTAATCTGCTGCACTCTTTAAACTCCAACGCCATACATGCCAATTGCATTTGGTTCTCAACGCTGCCTCTCCATAACTCCACGCAGGGGAATACTATTACATTTGGCATTATTCCATGTTTCAATGGCCTTTATCACCAATCACGTGAGAGGGGACTTGCTGTTTTATTCATGCTGAAGGAGAGAAGACACCACATGATCATTTGGAACTGCAGGCTTCTATACACCATCATTGCATTTTCCCTTTCACTGACCAGAGACTTTCACGTGGGGAAGGAGGTTTTACACCCAACAAACTGCATTGTTTTCTAAAAAAAAAAAACTCAATCCTCTCACATGGCACGCAAGAGGAGAACAACATTCTGACTTGCAATGCCTCTACTTTGAAACTTCAATGCTGCCTGAGCATCACGTGGGGTGAGGGGGAATTGCAATAGTTACAATTTGTTGTTGGTTTTCAACTCCATCAACACTAATTTCCTCCTCTCATCTTGCATTAATTTGGAATTTTTCTTTTTGAATGCTGAATGTTATATGACTTCTAATATCATCCCCTTCCATCATGTTACTTGCCATCATTGCAATTGCATAAAAAGAATTCATACTGCTGCTCCTCCACCATTCTTGCAAAGGAGAGGATTAGCTCCACACTTTACATACCATGCACAGGGAAGATGCCAGGAAAAGTCACGGCATTGGCAACACACTTGCCAAATGCATTGCTGAAGAATTGTATTTGCAAATTGTTTTTAAATCCTTTTAATTTGCTACAGCAGGGGAAGACATTGGCAAAGTTGTGGAATTAGGCTCTTGCCAGCCATTGCATAAGTTTAAAAAAAAAACAAAAAAAACTCGGAACCTCTGATATGCTACTGTTGAACATTCAACATTGAATAAGCCAATATCATTAATCAATTCCTCGATTATGTCTAGGGGTTGAAATGCCATAAAATGAAAACATTTTGTCACACAATTAATGCGCGGGCATGAGTCAGGTCGGGCCCCAAAGTGGGTCCGACTAAATTTTTTTTTTCAATTTCACGCAACTGACCTCTGGAATGATTCAGGAACTTTAAACACACCTCTGGAAACGATCGACATCATTTTCGGATCATAAAATTGCATTTTTCAACTTTCAGGCAATTACGCCACAATTTTCGCATTTAATCGCAAAGACGTAATTTTCAAACCTGTCAAAACACCTTTCTGGAGCTTGCCATCTGACAGGCGTGAACTCTGATATACAAGGATGACTTCTACCAAACGGTTTCTCAAGACGAGTCCTGAGCAAAGAGATATTAATTTTTGAAAATGCCCAACTGGCTTTGTCGACACTGCGGACCTGATGAAGTCAATGTCCTGGCAACACATGACGCCTTTCTCAAAAATATCAAACGACCTCCGTAGGCCCTCAAATTTGAAACATAGGTGCCTTAAAATACATATTAAATCTTTGAATTCTCAGTTTGATCACCAGACTGACACGATGCAAACGGCGCACTCACCAAAATGACTACATTAACTGATATAACACTGGAGTGCGGATAACTGAATTTGATGGTAAAATGAGCTCTTTTGAAAACCGATCAAACGGATTGATAAAGGCTTGAAATTTGAAACATAACTCATCATTTATACCAACATTAGCTCGGAACAAACATTATGGCATGACGCTTACTGAGGCAACTTTTACACTTGTGTGAAACAGGGCTCCGACTAGCTGTCGAAACAAGGACTTGCCAAAACATAGAAACTGCAAATGGATTTGGCTTCAAAAACTGAGCAAATGGATTCGTTAAGACTTGAAAATTTGCGAGCTCACTCACATTTATGCATAGAATTGAATCCACTTTAAATTTATTCATGACAAGCAACAGGGCAAAAGATGTAATCGCCCAAAGTAGGCTACTCAATAAAATCTGCATTTGTGCCTAAAATGCACTTCCAGCTCACCCCTCAAAATGGGTACCTCATAAGCTTATCCAAATTGGATTCTGAAAGTTTCACATCACTGAATAGGCCAAATGAAAGGCGTGGGACATGAATCCCGAGCCTTACCCTCTAAAAATCAACTGGCTCCATTTTACCCCCTTGCTAACTAGGCCATTCAAACTGACTCATTCAGGTACTTTTTTGACATGCAGGGCAAAATTTTGAAATGGGCCTCTAAACTTGATTCAATTTTAATCAGTCCCAACACATCGGGTGGGCACGCCTATTCTATACATCGTCCTATTTTTATCACTAGATTTCCCAAATGTTTTGGGCTACTCCCTACCGATGTTTTCTCTTAAGTTTTTTAAGTGCAAAAAACTATCAAACTCTGATCGACTATTTCTCAGAATTCCCAGCACATACAAACGTCCTTCTAAACCTAAAGGGTCATGTGAGACCCCTCTACAATACCCTCTCTCAAATTTTTAAGACTCAAACCTATTTTCTTGGGACATAATTTTTTTCAGTTTATGCAAAAAGTGTCAAGTGCATGCAATCAAAAGTTTCAATATTGCCTAATTATTGTTTTGTTCATCATTGGGTTGAATTATTAGTTCCAACATGTCCATCTAGGCACCTTTACACTAGGAATGGTCCTATTTCACACCTCAACTCTCCTAATATTTTTGGGCTACACTATGTTGACACTTTCTCTTAAGATCCCTAAGTGCAAAAAATTGTCAAACTTTGATGTGTTGTATCTCACAATCAATGGCACTTATGAAAGTTTTGTCTAAACCTATAGGTGCATGTGAAAACCCTCTACAAAACAATATCAGAACCATTTGGCCATGGAAAAAAAATTTATGCTACCCAAAACAATGTCAAATACATGCAATGTGAAGTTAAAAGTTAGCCTATTTTTTGTTCTATGTGTCGTGAAGCCAAACCATCAATGTCAAACATGTTCACTTGGGTACATCTATGCCAAGGCATGGTCCTATTTTGCATCCCAACTCTCTCAAATGTTCTGGGCTACACTATAACTATACCATTTTCATTCTACAAATATACAAAAAAACTTTAGAATATTTTCTAGTCTTCAAAGAAAACAATGTCTCTTATAAAATTTTGGAAACTTTGAGGTGGTGAGACATATATCTTTACAAAATCCACACTTTCTTGGCGAATGATATTTAATACATCCGATGGGCTAAAATCTTTATCCAAATTCTCTAGCAACATAACATGTGAGGACCGTACAACTTGAGTTGGCCTAGTGGTAAAGAACTTGTGCTCTTGAAAGAGAGGTCAAAAGTTCAAATACCACAAGGGGGTAGGGTATGTACACCTTATTGGCTTCAACCCATTACCAATAAAAAAAAAAAAACATGTGAGGAAGAAATTAACTTGCGGTGGTCCTACAACTCTTTTTCTCTTCTAGTTCAACAAGTAACATTGATAATATATGCTCCAAAGAATGATCCAAGATGTCATGTTTAGCATCGTTATTAACAATCAATGTGTTTAACTCAATGGTCATAGGATGTCAAGGTGCATGGAGTACATGTCATTACATGTGGTATTGATGAATATATTCATAGTGGGAAGTCTCTATCACACTAGTCACTATCTAAGTAGTCAAAATAAGAATGGTTATCATTATGCACAAGAATGATTACCATTATTCCCATCACCATACATGAAGGTAAAACAAGTCAATCTATGACTTTAAGTTGAGATGCTTTACTCCAAAGAAGATCTTTGTCAAAAACCACCTTCTTAAAGTTTGTGTAGTATCACAAAAGATATGCTCCATTTGACCAACAATGACAACCCAATTTTCTTAACTAATCTTCTTCCATCCTCTAGGGTCATATTACAAAAATAGAATACAATATTATTTTCATCATTTGAGTATTATTGTTATCATTCATTATGAGCCTTTTACTATCCTACATTAATTAGGATTGTCCTAATAAAGTTATGATAGTCCCAATAAAGCTATGTCTATTGTACATGTTTATTAGGATTACCTTAATGAAGTTATGACAATCTCAGTAAAGCTATGGTTCTCCTAAGATAGTTATGAAATCCTAATGAAGTTAAAGCCTATCTTAACAAGGTTATGGCAATCATAATGGAACTATGATAGTCCTAAAAAAATAATGAATGTCCTAATAAACATATCACTATATCCTAAGAATGTAACATATAGTCTTAATGAATCTATGACTCTCCTAAGAAAGTTATAGAAATCCCAATAATGAAGCTAGGATAGTCCTAATGAAGTTATGACAATCCTATATTTTAATGTATTAATTGTAAGGAAACTTGCAACCAACTTTATGACAATTTCCTCATAGCCCAATTTAGATTTTAATCAAATCAACACATAAAATCCACATGCAAAGAATAGACAACATACCCATGAAAATGTGACACAAGATATACCCCTAGAAAATCCTCATGAGGAAAAAAGCCAACCTCCAAAAGCATCATCCACCATGTATTATCAACAATGAATCCATTACAATACAACTATGGAAAGCCTTCGAAACAAGCCATCCAACAAGCACTCCACGTGACCAAGCATTCCAAAAGCATCATCCACCATGTATTATCAACAATGAATCCATTACAATACAACTATGGAAAGCCTTCGAAACAAGCCATCCAACAAGCACTCCACGTAACCACACATCCCATGCCATGCTTCTTTCCTTTACAAATGCTAACCTGGCTAACCCAAACAACTACCCTTGTAGTTCTTTTATAGACATAAGCTCCCACAAAACCACCAAGTGGTATTACATCAAAACCATGTGCTACAATACCATGTGCAAATACCATGGGCTACCTACCCCCTTGACCCCACATCTAATATTGGGTAATTTATTTGATTTATTTCCCTAATAATAATATTTACAATAAAATAATCCCAAGGTTATAATACAACTCATCAAGTGGTCCCGAGAATATTCCCAAGGAATATCTACATGTTGCACATCCATCTAGGTGCTCCTAGGTGCAACAATAATAATAAAATAATACATTACATGTCCATGGGAAACTCACATCATAAATAAATATTACAATTATAAAAATTATTATGCAAGGTGTACAACACCTATTTTCCCAACATTAATCTCTATCTATTATGTATGCATATATGTAGAAATCGTCATGATGCTAAGGAAAAGACCAAAGAACATAACATTGAAAGAGTGTGAAGGTAAGTATGTAAGAACATATATAAAATAGATAAGTATGATGTGGTAAGTTTGAATGATAATGTGATCTGTACACATGTGATATAGCGAATTAGACCCAATAATATATCTTTTATGGTTGCAATATAATAATGTTTATTTTCATTATGTTACCAAATATTTTTTTATCTCAAATCCATCCATAATATATCTATCAAAGACTTAAAAAACTCACATGATTATGCTACCGATATTGTCTAAATGATTTGCCCCCTTAAAGAGGCCTAGGATATTTGTAACAATTTTGTATTACAAACAATGAACTTTGTGTATTTATTCATTTATTCAATTAATTATTTGTAGTATGAATATGGATAAAATTTTATCATTTGAAATAACCAAAAACTCACAAGGCCATACAATGTTATTTATCGATAAAATTATTAAATATATCCAATAAAGTCATATAGGCTTGTAAACAAGCTATATGGACATAAATTGTCACATATGCATAATACAAAACATACGTTAAAAAATCCCACGTAGGCATATAACAACTAACCCTAATGTAGTCATTTCTTACTCGGGGAAGGGAATAGATCATTTGTTGTTTTTGACTATCGACTAGATGGAAATGAATACAATGGTGGTAACTTTCAAGTGCACCCACTTGTCCTCCTCTCTAGACTTCTTTGGAGCTCCATCTAATATGAGAAAAAGTATAGACATTAATATATATATAAATTAAATTATACAATGACATATAACATAATAATTACTTATTGTAGACATCTAAAATTGTCATGTTTAATTAAATTAATATTTTATTTATTTAATTATTTTATCCTAAGTCTTCTATTAATTAAATAAATTCTTATTTATTTAATTAATTCATGAATCCTCTTCTAGCCTTTCCTTATTTAAATAAATATTTGCATTTATTTAAATTATCTTTTCTCTAAATTAAATAAATATTTTGTGTATTTAATTGGTCCCACTTCCTCTATTAATTAAATGAATTTTTATTTATTTAATTAATTCATTAGCTTTTTCTCTTCATGACACATGTCATTTATCTCTTAATTTTCCTCTACCTACCCCCTTCACTATTTTATTTTCTTATACCTACCCTTTAATCCTAGTTGACCATTTGTTTCTGTTATGAGACTTTTTCCCGTGAAAGAATTTATAATAAAATAATATAAAAATCAAAGTAATTAAGAAATATTATTATAATGAAAGGGTGTGACTTTTGTAGTCACCCTTTGGGTATTATTAGAACCCGTAAATTAATAGAGAATGGGGCAGGTATGGAGATTATACAAGACAAATTGAAAGGAGCACAAGAGAGGGGATAGTTAAGGTCTGGTGGTTGGGCATTGGGCATTGGAGAAGGGGCATGCAGTGTGTGTTCAACTCGGGGTATAGCGCACACCCAACAGTGTCCTGGCTAGGGCTGTGTTTATTTCATGTCGTGAAGGCATGTGGGCTTCTGTGTAGGAACTGTGTCCTCCTGGAGTGCTTCCTTTCCTGGAAACCCTAGGCCTATAACTAATCCTCTGCGTGCAGGAAAGCAACCTCTCCATGATTTACAGATATGTATTAATCAATTTCATATAGTCATTGCCCTAATGTTTCATTACTGCAAATTATTATCTCAATGTTTTATTATTGATATATATATTAATGTTTATAATAAATTAAATTGACTTACTGTCAAGATTATTTATATTAGGTGAAAAGGTTAATTACATTAGGTTAAACTTTAATATTTGATTTATTTAATCCACAGCTAATATTTAATTAACCATAGAGGAAAAGTACCATTACATTTGGTATTAGAGCCAAATGGATCAAAGCCAAAAACTAGAAATAAATGTTAGGGTAGTACATTACGAAAGAAATTTTCTTTTATCCCATAAACAAAATCTTGAAAATATATCACAATTTTATTAACATAGAAAAGTATTTCGGGCCCCTACTACAATTAAAATTTACCTCAGATAAATTACAATTGAAGATAAATTTACATTCAAACTGCAAACTAGCAACTTGAGATAAATTTACATTCAAATTCACCTTATAAAGAAGTTTTATTTTACCCATATCCATGAATTATTTAAAATGAAATTTGAAAACTATTTTTTTATTGGAATGGTAAAATTTTTATTATAAATTAATAGTTTATTACAAAGCCATCCCTTTTACCTTAAAACAAAATCACTAGTTTTAAGCAATTACGAGAAAATCATCAAGAATATATTTTTACCCTCTAACTCGTAAATAATTTTGCAAAATAATCTTTAATGAAAAAAAAGACTTCTTCATTACCCTTATCATTCACCATGAAAATATGCATTCCAATATAGATATTTTTACTCGATGAATGAGACAAACTTTTAAATGGTGGGATAAATTTGTGCTTCGCTTCCTTAATTCTGGATGTGAAATATATGATGGCGTTTTGAACTATGGAGGTTGTGGTTTGAAAATTCAAATTGAAAAGTGGGTAAAATAAAAACAGTTTTTACTTTTGAATGAAAAAAAAAGAAGAGATTGCTATCAAACATTTGTCATTAATTCTGGCATAGTCTTAACCCTTTCAAAGTGAGGATGGGCATAGCCTTTCTCAACTTCCCAAGCTATTGAATTGCCGAGGTTATACAAAAATATACATCCATTTATGATATCATCAATCAACAGTAGGGGTGATACTCAACACACACATACTACAGTATTTTATAATCAAAGTTTTCTGATATTTTTGATATTATAAAATAATTATGAACTTCTCAAGTTTCAACTAATGATATTTCAACATTTACTTCTTCAAATTGTAACACTTGGTATCTTCCTTAAAAATGGAGTCCCAAGCTATCGCATATTATTCTATAGAATATTTTAGGTTCCCGAGGCTTACTCTCTTAATTTTATCTAGTAAACAAGCTTGTAATAAAATTGTAAAAACACAAATTATGGTAATTGAGTCCCAAGTTAAAAACTTTGTTGTAAAATACAGGTTGATCATGCTCTTTAATTAAATAAAATATCAACAATATAATATGAGATTGATAATATTTCAATGTTCAAAACTCTTAGTTGTAACTTGTGACTTATACCTGGAATTATTAGTTATGAACACATGTTGTCATCTTCCAAATAATCATAGCATGAGTTAAAGTTGATTGGCTTACCGGACTATGAAGGCTTCAAATCACATAAACAATCATCACTCAATAATGTTTTAGATAATGTAAAATACTAATATGTCCAAGAATATATCATTCTAGAAATAAGTAGATTCTAATACCTTGTAAAATACTAAAATGTCTAGGACTCAAGACACCAGTGAAATAGAATATAGTTCTTCCCAACGGATGACCAAATGATAATAGATAAACTCTCAACTTTTGATACAAATCTCAATACTCTAAGTAAATATCTTAGTTCCCACTGTACAACCTAAACAACTATTGTTCTTGTAATAATGCACAACCTCATGGAAGAATGCCCATATAAAGCGAACAAAGAACAAATTATTAATTTTGGGCCTCAAGACCCTGTTTGTAAAGCCATGCATCCTTCTTTAAATCACATCTTCTTATAAAAAGTTGTTTGTGTAAAACTGAATTGTTTGATTCTTCAATTTGACAGCCCATATCTGGATGCATCACATAAATCAAGAAAAAAATATAATAATAATAAATAAATAAAACAATATATATATATATATATATATATATATATATATATATATATATATATATATATATATATATATATATATATATATATATATATATATATATATATATATATATATATATATAATGTTCTTATAGCCACTTTTGCGAGTGCTATTGCGGGAATGTTTTAAAATCGGTAGGTTATATTTTGCAACATTTTTCAAGTAGCTAAAAATGCCTCTTGCCTCCTGCCTATAAGCTACAAACAAATTCAACTCGCAATAAAAATATCCATGATTATCAACTTTGACTACATTTTGAATATATATATATATATATGATTTTTATTGACAAGCCACTACATTGTATAGGATGTGCATGTCATTCCCTAGTAAAATGTTATGTTAAGACATAAAAAGTTTATAAATTTAAGTTACAAATGTATATGTTAAAGAGAATGCGTCATATGAGAGAAAATTGATGAAGTTGAAATATATGACCTTAAACATATGGAATAAAATTAATTTATTCAATTATAAGTTTTTTGATAGAAGAGATAAAAATAAACAAATAGAAATATTATAAAGAATAAATATGTTCAAAAGATATTTCTTTAGTTATTAATTATGTGTTTTTATTTGAGTTGTGATGCAGATGCATCTCTTGCTATTGAGGAAAATAGCTAAATTACAAGGGGAGAAATGTTATGAGACTTTTTCCCGTGAAAGAATTTGTAATAAAGTAATATATAAATCAAAGTAATTAAGAAATCTTATTATAATGAAAGGGTGTGACTTTTGCAGTCACCCTTGGGGTATTATTAGAACCCGTAAATTAATAGAGAATGGGGTAGGTATGGAGATTATACAAGACAAATTGAAAGGAGCACAAGAGAGGGGATAGTTAAGGGCTGGTAGTTGGGCATTGGGAATTGGAGAAGGAGCATGTAGTGTGTGTACAACTCGGGGTACAACGTACACCTGGGAGTGTCCTGGCCAGGGCTGTGTTTATTTCATGCCGTGAAGGCATGTGGGGTTTTGTGTAGGAACCATGTCCTCATGGAGTGCTTCCTTTCCTAGAAACCCTAGGCCTATAACTAATCCTCTGTGTGCAGGAAATCAACCTCTCCATGATTTACATATATGTATTAATCAATTTCATGTAGTCATTGCCCTAATATTTCACTACTGCAAATTATTATCTCAGTGTTTTATTATTGATATATATATTAATGTTTATAATAAATTAAATTGACTTACTGTCAAGATTATTTATATTAGGTGAAAAGGTTAATTACATTAGGTTAAACTTTAATATTTGATTTATTTAATCCACTGCTAATATTTAATTAACCATAGAGGAAAAGTACCATTACAGTTTCTTTCACCTTTTAATATTATCCCTCCATTTTCTAAAGTGTCTTCTATATAAGAGGATACTCTTATTCTTTCACAACACTAGCTAGCTAACTAATGTGTCTATCAAGCTTTATTGCAATCAAGCGACTTCACAAGCACAATCTGTTCTTTGTTTGAGCTCTTGTGTACAATACAAAAATCCGAGAGCAAATATATCAAACAAGATCAATGGAGATAGGAGACAATGGAGATCAAACCCTACTTGGCATGTTAATGGTATTATTACTTCAATTTGTTAATTTGCATGTTCTTAGGTTTTTTTATTGGTGTATGGTGAATGTTTTATTGAAGGACTAGGGTTTGTTGTGGTTGGGTCTTTGTGGTTTTGCAATAGTTTGTCATCATCATTTTTCACCTCACACACTTACCACGTACAAATAATCATGATGTTCATCCACAAGAAGGGCACAATCATGATATGGAGTCTCAAGCCCTTACTGTAGTACCCCTACCCTAACCAGACCCTTTTTGACCTCGTTGACCATGGTTGACTATTCAGTGGCTTACGTGGATGGTAGATTCATTATGATTGTGATGTTTTATTCCGGTATGATGCTTTGGGGTATGATTTGGTGAATATGATTATGCATTATTGCTTATTGAGGAATAGATGTTGATTAGGCACTATTTATTTGAATGAGTAGATGTTAACTCTGCTTATGCATTGTATTTTATAAATGATGAAATGTGAAGTTTATTTATGTGTTACTAACGATGGATTAACACATTTACTTCACATTTGAGTTTCTCTATGTATATGTCGTCATGTATGTGTGGAAAGTGTATAGGGTGCGAGGAGATGATTTCCTGTCACTCACTTCGGTGAGACACGAAAAGTCACGATTCTCCTTCACCAATGTGTTTACCGTGTTTGTATATATATGTATGCGTGGTTCGACGATGCAGGAATTGCAGGTACAAGTTACTGACTCCATCTGGCTCCACAGGTCTGAGCGTACCTAATTTAACCTGATGGAAGTGGAGGAGATGGTTTTAAGGCCCCAATGTCACCCCTAGCCTTGCTTCTTGTTGAGCGTCGTTAGTCATTTGTCAACCTTGTCGGACCGCCAAGTAGGCCATCATTCCGACGTTGGTATGTGGGTCATGTCTTTATTTTGTTTAAGTTGAGTGTTGTGTGTTATGTGTTTTGTGTATTTAATTATTCTCTTCTTGTGTTAGTTAATGAGTAAATTAATTATTAATATCGTATGGTTATTAACAATTAATGTGTGACGTGTTTATTAAATTGAATTAAGAATAAATTAAATTAAGAGCACTTTTGTGGTTAATTAGAGAATCATTTTTTCTTAGTTGTTTAGTTAAAGTGATTGTTGAATTATTATTGGAAATTTATATTTTGCCTTGAGTATTTGTTTTAAAAAATAAGAGAAAGAAAGTCAAATTTTAGTTATTAGTTATTAAAATATTTATTGACTTTTGTGTTAAAATAATAATGGAATTGTTAAAAATGTGATGTAAATGTTTAAAAAAATAAATTAGATTTTCAATTTAAAAAAAAAAGTGAATTTGTGCCCTAAAATAGATTTTTGGGTGAAATTGCTTTATAATTTGGAAATTTTTCAAAAAGAGGGATTCTTTTCTCATTTTGGAAAATTCATCCTCTTTAATGGTGATTGGGGTTTTGGGTGAAAGCTCTGGCATTTTGGAAGGATGGGGAGTTCTTCTCAAATTTCTTTCTAGGAAAGCTATGGAAGGTTGGAATTTTAAAAACTCTGCTTGTTTATTTGTGTCTGTTTGTCAGCAGTTTTTTTTTTTGTTTTTTTGTTTTTGTTTTTGTTTTGTTTTGTTTTGAAATGGGGGTTTTTAATTTGCCCAATTTTGAGAGTAGAAGAAATGGGGGTTTGTTGATTATCCAACTTGTGTTGTGTGTTCATTTAAAAAAAAATGGTTTGAAAAACCAGATAGAAAACAAGATTTCAAATTTCAACAATTCCCAGGAAGACAAATTAATTTTATGAGATTGTTGTTGTGGTTTTTAACTTGCTAGAATAGAGGATTTATCAAAATGAGTTTGTGAATTTGTTGTTTAAATACAACTCTTTTTCTGATATGTTAATATCTCTGCTAAGTTCATAGAGGAAAGAATTTAAAAACAAAAATTATTATTAAAAAAATATTTGTTGCATATCACAGAGGAATTTTTATTTTTTTTCTAAATTAAACTATTTTTTTTTTTTTAAATGATGATTTTGTGGGGGGGTGTGGAGCCCAAACCCCATGCTGTGGGGAGAGGACACCATAGTCGTGGTGCCTCTCAACCCACAGTGGTGGGGAGAGCCACCACGTTGTGGTGTCCCCTCACCACAGTCGTGGGGGGAAGACTCTCCATGACATGTGGAGGCTCCTCACCCCACACCATGGGGGGAGCTCTCCACTGTCGTGGAGGTCCCTTCCTCCACGTTGTGGGGAATACACCTGGGCAGTGTTGCTTTGTTTTTTTTAATTTGTTGTTTAAATTTGTTCTTGTCGTGGGGTTTTCAATATATTTTATAATGCGATATATATATATATATATATATATATATATATATATATATATATATATATATGTACATGTATATATATACATGTATACATACATACATACATGTATACATATATATATACATACACACACACACACACACATATATATATACATGTATATATGTATGTATATATATATATGTATGTGTAGTCACATAAATTTGTCCACTTAATTAAATGAATATTTAGTATTTATTTGATTATTTAACCATCAATCAATAATTAATTAAATTAATATTTAATTAATTCATCTTAACCCTCTTCTCCTATTAATTAAATAAATTATTCAATTTATTTGATTTAATTCACTTAACCAAATTCAGACCATTAATTAAATAAATAAATCATATTTGTTTAATTAAATTTTCTCTCACATTTAAATAAATTAATATTTATTTAAATAAATTAATATTTATTTAAATAAATTAATATTTATTTAAATCCCCCAAAATCCAATCTCTCACATTTAAATAGATTAACATTTATTTAAATCACCTTTATCTTCCACCCACTTGCATTTTCCTACAAATGCAAGTTGCACAACTATTTTAAATAAATAAATTATTTATTTAAAATTCAATTTATCTTCACCCACTTGAAACCTTTAATGGTTTCCCTTAAAGTCTTCAAACTTAATGGCTTCCTTCTAGAGTCTTCTCAAGCCTTTAATGGTTTCCCTTAAAGTCTTCAAACTTAATGGCTTCCTTCTAGAGTCTTCTTAAGCCTTTAATGGTTTCCCTTAAAGTCTTCAAACTTAATGGCTTCCTTCTAGAGTCTTCTCAAGCCTTTAATGGTTTCCCTCAAAGTCTTCAAGCATTTAATGTTTTATCTTCCTTTCTCTCATGTAAATAATTTAAGATTTATTTAAATAAAATCCAAAATTCACATTCACATTTAAATAAATTAATATTTATTTAAATATCTATCTAAATGCAAATTACACCATTTAATTGAAATATATGATTTTATTTCAATTGAAAATCCCAAAATTCCTCCCACTTGCATTCTCCTACAAAATCCACTTGCATGCCTAAATCTCTTCTAGATTCTTCTAACTCCTTCTAATTAGCCTAATCCTATCCTAATCATTGTCACATTCCTAAATAAAAGGAAGTCACTTCTCAAAAACCTCCAAAATCTTCAATAACCATTAAAGACTTTATGTCTTCAAATGGTTAACCTCTAAAGCCTTCCAAACCATTAAAGACTCTTACATAACCATTTATGGTTAACTCATCTTTTACCTTTGGTTAGAGACTTTCCTCTAACTTAACCATCCTTTTGACTCATGGGTCTCTTCAAATCATTTATTTCTTTGACTAAGGTAACCATTTAACCCTTTCACATTCATTTATCCCTTGGATAAAAGGAATATCCATTAACCTAACCCTAATCCAACCCCCCAGGGTAACCATCATGTCCCCTCAAGCATTTAATGTTCCTTATCTCTCCTCTCAAGTCTCCTCATGTTGACACTTGTCAACATGGGATTGGGTTGAAAGTCTCACATAGATTGAATATCTTTCAATCCTAACCCTTGTTAAGATTGCTCAATCTTAACCCTTCATTTCCCTATTTCTTCTATAAATAGAACCCTTCTCCTCAAGCAAAGAAGGAAGCATTAGAGTATTGTTGTTATACTGGTATTAGCATAGAGCTTTTTCATAGCATCACTATCTACACTTGCATAGCATTTGTTTATCACATCCAACTATCTTGAATCTCCATATGGCATCCATGGCTAGTGCTAAAAGCTGAGAGCTACACTCATTTGGGACTTTGAGAGGGGAGAAACAAGGGAGAAGCATCAAAAGGCATCATGGAAGCATCTTAGGGAGGCTCTTCTCCTTTCTTTTGTTTTGGTAAACTTCTTTCATGCTTTTTTGAAATCTCTTTTGATATGTTTGGAATGGTTGAAACTAACTTATTAACATTGAATTTTGTTGTTGCCTTGTCCTTATTTCCATCACCATCATTTGGTGAACCCGACGTGAAAGTATAGAATTTTGCTTTTAAATTAGCTTTTTTTTTTTTTTTTTTTTTGAATAAGCCTTTTTAGTTAGTTGTTTAGAATATTTTTTTTTTATTAAATGGTTTCTTTTTTAAGAATAGACTTTTAAATTAGTTGTTTAAATTTTATTTTTTTAACTAGTCTTTTAGAATAGATTTTTTTTAAGTTTCTTAAAATAGTTTTTATTTAAAATTAGATTTTTTTTATTGTTATTTTTTTAAGTAGTCTTCAAATTAAGATTTTTCTAAATTAGTCTTTCATTTAGTTCTAATTTAGATTTTAAATTAGTTTTTAATTTAGTTTCTGATTAGATTTAAATTAGTTTTATTAATTTAGATCTAATTTGTTTGTTAGTGTGATTTGTGTTAATATGATTAATTTAATTTTGAGTTTGCATCTTGTGCAGGACATAAGGAGTGTCTTTCTAACATATTGTTGCAGGTGTTGAAAGTATCAAATTTGCAAAAAAAAATTCTTTAACATGTTCTAATTGGAAAAATTGATCAATCCTAGGATAGTCATCCACATTGTCTTCATTTTTCTATCTTGGTCTAAAAATGAACAATCACAATGCTATCTTGGATTAAAACAAACTATCATTTTTGAAATCTTGGCTAAAACAAACATTCACATCTTGCAATATGGGCGAAAAAGAACAATCAACTTGTTATTTTTTTGAGTTTAAAAAGAACAATCACATTGCTATCTTGGATTAAAACGAACTATCGTTTTTGCAATCTTGGCTAAAACGAACATTCACATCTTGCAATATGGGCTAAAAAGAACAATCAAGTTGTTATTTTTTTGAGTTTAAGAAAAACAATCACATTGCTATCTTGGATTAAAATGAACTATCATTTTTACAATCTTGGCTAAAATGAACATTCACATCTTGCAATATGGGCTAAAAATAATGATCAACTTGTTATTTTTCGAGTTTAAAAGAGAACAATCATTTTGCAATCTTGGATAAAATGAACACTTCATTTCACTATGTTGGCTAAAAAGAACACCATGTTTGTTGGAGAAACATCTCCAAGTAGCAAATAGATCGCATTGCGATGATGGGTTAAAAAGAACAAGTGTCTTTTGTGTTTGGTATGCTTGTGCAAAATCTGTAGAGTGGTCCTACTTCTAACACACACTATCCTCCCCCTTGGCTTTTGTGGTCCTAGGTGCAAGAGAAAAGTGTTAGTAACACTCAAAAGTTCATCTTTTTAAGAGAGGCCTACCAAAAGACACATCACTCTTGGGAACGACCTCATGCGGTAAATCCTTCGAGCCGCTCTAGAAATCAAGTGTGAGCGAAAACTGTAGCCTTAAGTATAACTGTTCCTACAGTGTAACTTGTTGAAAGGACAAATGGGCCCCACCACAAGTTACAAGGCTCTTAAGTGAGTCACTGCAGAATGAACTTATGTCCAAAGACATCAAAAATTACTAAACACCTTTATGTAGTAGCCCACCCATTCTATTGATTGAGGATATTTGTGATAAATTCAGTGCAAGAGCATAGAAGGTTTTGCTCCCAAGATACTCACCATACATATTTCCTTGATTAGAAACATAGCTTTTTGAAATGTTACTTGTAGCCCGATAAAAGTGGTGACTCCCCCATCATAGGGATCATCTATTTGTTATGATCGCACAAGGCTTAGTATATCACATCCTTACCCGCCATGGCAGGATTCATAAGGTATGTAGTACCAAAGTCAAAGAAATATCAAGATGTGGGCTGAAATTATCGCAACTGGCCATTTGACCTTAGGGATAAAGAGTGTTTGAAGTGTTTTCATTTTTGAGTCAAGACTAGTGCAAATTGAGCCGACTTCAGGCTTTGAAAAAACACCTAAAATATATTTGAAGGAAAGGGTCATAAAAAGTTCAAAAGATTGGGTTGATCTAGACCCATACTTACTTGTGCCTTTTGAGGCAACATTCTTGTGTTTGTGTGCTTTCTTTGTTTTCTTGTCAAAGAATCATCATATACTCAAATCAAAACAAGTATTCATCCAACACAAATATTTTCAAAAACACAAAGATCTAAAAAAAAAGAGCAACAACAAAAAGTATCAAACTATATGACCATTCTTCACATCTTGAGAAAGAAGAATCTTCATCAACACATCAACTTGAAAAAACCATTGAGCTCAAAGGCTTTTATCAAAAGGAGGAAATTCTTCTATCTCAATAGACAATCTTTGTCTCTCATAGAACCTTCTTGCATCACATGCGTCTATACCTTCAAGGGAAATCAAACGAGTTTGATCAAGAGTCATTAAACCACAGAGCTTTTACTCAATATCGAGCTTTGAGTTATCATCAAAATAAGGGAGGCAAGATCAATCCTGCCTTCTTTCTAGATATTTGTATCACATATAACTCAGCTAGGGAAGAACCACCAACCCCTGAACAAGAAGAGGAAGAGTTTATTCCTTTTGTTACACAAAGTTTCTATTGAAGTTAAACATCTCATCCATTATCATATTCATATCTCATCAAATCCATTCCAACTCTCAAAACATCAAAATATATTTTTTGTCCTAAGTTCTATTTCGATATTGCTTGAATCAAACACAATACATCACTTTTTAGAGTGTCTCTACATCTAGGATAAACTCATCCTAAGAGGCATTTCTATGCAGGTTAAAACTAGTCTATGAGTGAATCCTCTCATTACTAGGTAGTTGGGTCTGTAACACATCTCAAATCTCGCTAAACATTATCACATCAAACATTGTCAATCAAACACAACAAAAAAAATTCAAGAAAGAACTTTGGTACCATATACCTTTAGTGCTAGAGATTCATATACAAAACACTTCACCAAACATCAATCGTTCATTTCATCACCAACTTATCATCATTTTCATCAAGCTTCAACAAAAACTTGTAAACAAAATGGCTCATACTGGATCAAGGTCTAGACAACAAGAAATTGAAGAGGAAGAGGAGGAAAATATCAATGAATTCCAAGAAGCCCTTGGCAGAAACGCGAATTATGAAAATCCAACTACTCCTACTCCTGCAGCAATAGAAAGGGCACAACACAACCCTCTCTTTAATAGACTTTTTGATGAAATACTCAGGAGCAATGTTGATGCTCACTTTTTAAGACTTGCTCAAGAGGAGGCTAAACTACCCTTTGACTTTGATGTTGCACAACTAAGACAAGCAGCCAAATGCCAAAGTCGTAATGAGGATGAAAGAGGTCGAGATCACATTAGATATAACCTTCATCAAGGTAATCTTCCACCTCCTCCTCCTCCAAATGAAATATACATGTTGCGGCAACAAGTCAAAAATCTCGCCCAAGAACTTCATAGTGGTGTGAAAACTAACCACTTTTCACTTAATGATATTTGTCCCTATCCCTTTGGTAGGAATCTACATATGCCACCTTTTCCATGAGGGTTTGAAATGCCTAAGTTCAAAAAGTACAGAGGAAAAGGAGATCCTCGTGATCATGTTAGAGAATTCCATTCAGCTTGCCTCGAAGTGGCATACGAGGACACATACCTAATGCGACTCTTTCCCCAAAGTTTGGGAGGAACAACCACATCATGGTTTTCTCGACTACCAGGTGGCATTAGGACCTTCGAAGAACTAGTTCAAAAGCTCCTGGCACATTACTCACACAACATTGAATGTGATATCACCATGGCTAATTTGTGTAACTCTAAGCAAAAACCAAGCGAGCTATTTTCAGTTTTTCTGCAACGATGGCGTCAAATGTCTAGCATATGTTCTCTTCAGTTACCTGAACAAGAACTGGTGTCAATATTTATTTCCAACTTAAACAATGAAATGGAATTTCACCTAGACGTAAAAGACACAGACTCTTTCAATGACATGATCACCAAAGGTTTAAAATGTGAACGAGCTCTCATCAATTAAGGGCTTATCAAGATATACAATGAACCAAAGGACGACCCTCACCCATGCTTCAATAGTGACAAGCCTAACTTCTGGAACAAAAACAAAAGCGTCATCAATGATGGGGTTGTGGATGCAAGAACTGTCAAAAGTGCACAACCTATGGTCCGATTTGCGGGACAAACCCCCCCACCCAAGAATAACACAGTTCCTCCTCCAAATCAAGGACACAATATATCTCAAGAGGAACCCAGACAGCGTCAGCAAAATTTTAAACCAAAACGAACATACACTCCCATAGGGGAACCTATTGAAATGGTGTTATGTCAGTTAGTTTCTCAAAATCTGGTGACCTTACCCAAAACATCAAATTACGAACCTCAAGTTAAACCTTCATGGTGGAGGGATACGAAACATTGCGATTTCCATCAAGGGGAAGGGCATAAGACAAGCAATTGTCACAGATTGAAAGATCTTATTCAGGATCTTATTGACCGAGGTGAAATAAAAATCGAAGGACATGACCCAAAAACAACAAACAATGATCATCTCATTTTATAAAAAAAAATTCCATCACAAGATCAAAGGGGACCTTCCACTTCAGGGAGAAACATAGATACCACTGATTATACGCAAGCTGTGTATAATTACACTATGAATCACCTATATGATGCCAGTGAACAAATTGCAACTATTACCATAAAAAATCCCAGCTCCACTTGCAATGTTGTTACACGTCATGACAAGATTACCATAAATGCAGCTCCACAAGGCACCCCATCTATCCCAAAGCAGTATAACCTTGTGGACCAATTAGATAAAATGCCCGCACCAATATCTATCTTAGAGATATTGTGCCTATCCCCATCTCATAAAATAATCTTGGATCAAGCTCTCCAAGAGGCGTCAGTCCCTGCAAACCTAAATATAGATCAGTTCCAAGCCATGGTTGGAAATCTAAGGTCATCACCTTGTCTCACTTTCTCTGAAAGTGACAATACATTCTTCCAGCAACCTCATAATGCCTCACTCCATATTGAAGGATTTATCAACCAACATAGGATCAAGCGAGTCTTGATCGACAATGGAGTAGGCCTGAATATCTATACACTACAATTGGTCACAACATTGGGATATGCAATTGAATCAGTGGATCCATGTAAGAAGATAACAATCAAAGCCTATGATGATGCAGAGCGTTCATCCAAAGGAGTAGTTGTGCTACCAATCCGAGTAGACCCAGTGGTGAAGCACATCATATGTCAAGTTCTAGACCTTTCTTTTCCGTATAATTTATTGTTAGGATGACCTTGGATACACACCATGCAAGCCGTTCCATCCACCTACCATCAATGTATCAAGTTCCCTCATAATGGTGTAGAAATTACAATCTTGGGTGATGCAAATCCCTTTGCATATTGTCACAATATCAATCATCAACCAGAGATTACCATTCCCAACAATAGAGAAGCCATCTCATCCACATCATACGTAAGTCCAACCTCTCTTTCTAGTTCAAAAACCACTATACCCAAGCAAGAGAATCTCAAAATGAAAATAGCAAAGGAAGGTCATGGGGAGTACAATTTGAGCCAACTCTTTTGTGTTGGACAACTGCCTACTTCTCCTAGAACTCATGGTAAACCTCAACGATTACTTCAAACACCACTGGTCAAGCCAACATGCACTTTGATGCCTTTCAACCTTGGAAAGAGTCAAGAAGAATAAACTAGAGATGAAGACTTAGCAGAATGGATATATAAAGACCCAATCACCGTGGACATCCCACAAGCTAAGCTTCCCACAGATCAATATGGCAAAGGCCTTCTCATTATGCAAAGAATGGGTTATGATGGTCAAAGTTCTTTGGGACCTTGGAAGCAAGGAAGACATGAACGACTGCAGCTAGAATTAAAGCCCAAAGATAACACAGGCTTAAGCTTTCAAAAGGAGATTCTTCCTAAACTCATATTCAAAGGAAAACCCAACAAACCTATATATCAACCTAAAAATCTAAAGAGGTCACCTTTGATTATATCAGCAGCACCGTGCACCATAGCAACTGCCCCATTGAGGCTAAAATTCCCAGCAAAACCATCCACAACACCAGTCATCCCACCAATCAAACCAACAATCCCATCAGCAACAACAATAACATCAATAGCACCATTAGCAGCATCAACTTAATCAGAACACCCAGCAGTATCAACAACACTGGCAATTTCAGCAAAAGCAACATAATCAACACTACCAATACTCCCTGTATCAGATTCATTGATCCCCATAATCCTTCCTGCAACACCAATCATTTCATCTAAAAAGGTACATCTGTCGATCACACCTGTAGTGTTTAACTCAAAGGATATCCCAGTATGGTATAGTAATTGGATACTGGAAAGCGACACAGAGATTGCTTCACATGAGTGGGAATTTGATTTCGTCCAGCTTATTACTTCAGATGAGGAAGACACATCACTACCTCCACCCCGCAAAGACATCCCTATTTACGGAGAAGCACAAATAAAGACCTCTTGGGTTCCTGACCTAGAAAATTCTTCCACAGACCCTACGTCACATCCTACACCTGATTCTGATAGGGAGAGTACCATCAACGACCTTCACCACAACGTCTTAACCCTCACCGACACATCTAATGAACTTAACCTAATCGATGAGGTAATGCCCATTATCCATCCTGAACTCATCGAATGGAACCAACCTAATCCCCCATGTCTTGACCATTTCCAAAATGATGAGGTGATCATTGACTTTTGGAACTACGAGATAACATACCAAGCAAGGATCACAAAGCTGGATTTCCCATTGAACTTAATAGCACAACATACTTCGGGGTGGATACAAAACCTTTCAGCTGCAAAAATATAACAATAAAACATGGATCTTCCAGTGAAAACTACACTGTGGCACTATTTGATCCCACAAAAGTAAAAGGAAAGAGCGTATCCAATGGTGAAAACCTCTTTGAGGTGCCGAAGGATGAAAGGTTTGACATTCTCCCTTCTAGTACACAACAGGAACGATCAACAATTCTCATCGAGGAAATAAAAGAATACAATGTGGGGACTCCTGAAACTCCTCACCACATACATCTGGCATCTCTTTTAACTCTAAAGGAATAGCCTAAGTTTGTAGAGTTCTTCCAGAAGCGTTAGATCAACTTTGCATGGTCATATGCAGACATGCCTGGTCTTGATCCAGATTTAGTCATGCATCACCTCACCGTAGCAGAAGGAGCCAAACCTGTCAAGTAGAAACTTCACAAGATGCATCATCAGATTGCAGTACTAGTCAAAGCAGAACTTAAGAAACTCCTAGATGTTGGTTTTATTAGACCAATTGATTATGCAGATTGGATATCCAATATTGTGTCTGTCGGCAAACCAAATGGAGGCATCCGTATCTGTACTGACTTCAAAGATCTGAACAAAGCATGTCCTAAACATGAATTCCCCCTACCAAACATCGACATAATAGTGGACCTAATAGCAGGATGTCATGTTTTCACTCATGGATGGCTTTTCAGGGTACAACCAGGTAAAGATCGCACCAAAGGATCAACATAAGATGACCTTCACATGTCCATGGGGAACATACTTCTGGAATGTAATGCCTTTTGGTCTAAAAAATGCAGGAGCAGCCTATCAAAGAGAAATGACCACCATCTTTCATGACATGATGCATACTATAAAGGAAGATTATGTTGATGACTTACTGGCAAAATCACTAACAAGAGAAGGTCATCTGGAAATATTAGAAAAAATCTTTGACAGACTAGAGCAATATCATGTTCGACTCAACCCAAAGAAATGTGTCTTTGGAGTAACCTCAAGGAAGCTTCTAGGATACATTGTCCCAAGCAAAGGCATTGAGGTCAACCCAGCAAAGGTCAAAGCAATCATGGACATGCCACCTCCAAAGAACATTAGTCAACTAAGGACATTACAAGGGTGCCTACAATCAATTCGGAGATTCATTGCACAACTGGCAGATAAGTGTCACCCCTTTACACACCTGTTACACAAAAACATCCACTTTCAATGGGATACCATATGCCAGCAAGCATTCCAGATGCTTAAAGACTACCTCATGAATATACCATTGCTAATCCCACTAGATCCGAGTAAGCCTCTACTACTCTATATATCAGCAACAAATACAACATTAGGAGTGCTACTGGCACAACATAATGAAAAAGGGAAAGAGTGTGTTGTTTACTACATCTCTCGCATAGTGGTTGGCTATGAACTCAATTATACACCTATTGAGCGAGCTTGCCTAGCAATAATCTTGGCAGCCACTAAACTGAGGCACTATATGTTGACATATAAAGTACAACTCATTGCAAAGATTGATCCACTAAAGTACTTACTCAACAAAGCAGCATTGGCAGGCCGCTTGGCCAAATGGGTGATGATTCTAAGTGAATTTGACATCGAGTATGTGGACCATAAGGCTATTAAGGGTCAAGTTATTGCAGATTAGTTGGCCGATGCTCCCCTCATAAGCGATCATCCTCTCATTTCAAATTTTCTAGATGAAGAGATATTCATGATCATAACAACACAACCATGGAAACTATACTTTGATGGTTCATATACTAGGCATGGCTCGGGGGCAGGCATTATGTTTATCACACCTCAAGGTGACAACATCCCGAAGTCTTACAAGCTCACATTTCCATGCACAAACAACATAGCTAAATATGAGGCCTTGATCACAGGACTCAAGCTAGCCATACAATGGAAGTTACAAGAGCTACAAATATATGGCAACTCCCAATTGGTCATCTGACAAGTAACAGATGAATATCAGTCCAAGGATGACAAACTCATGCTGTACAAGCAAATGGTGGACAGTTTAAAAGCATCATTTACTACTATCACCTTTGAGTAGATACCCAGAGATCATAATCGAGTTGTTGACACTATGTCTACCATTGCATCTCTCCTAGATCTTCCTCAGAATTCAACACACTATGATTTCTTGGTAGAACAACTTTGGATTCCCACTTATGATATCCCTGAATCCGAGATGATGTCGCCTTATCGGTTCTCAATCCCCATGGTATGGTGAGTACTACACCTATCTATGCGATCACCATCATTGCTGAAACCCTATACCGACACAGTCTTGATGGTACTCTCCTTCGATGTCTAGAACAAGATGAGATAACAAAGGCCTTGGAAGAGGCACGTGAAGGAATTTGTGGAACTCACACAAGCGGTCTTTCCCTAGCAAAGAAGATCATACGTGCTGGATACTATTGGCCGTCTATGGAAAAAGACTTCTATTACTTTGTTAGAAAATGCAAAAAATGCCAAGTTTATGGAGACCTGATACATGCACCGACATAGGAATTGCAACCAATCACAAAACCATGGCCTTTTTGTCAATGGGGAATTGACCTTGTGGGTAAAATCTATCCATCTTCATCCAATGGCCATAAGTTCATCATTACCGCTACTGAATACTTCACAAAGTGGATCGAAGCTGTTCCACTTACCCAAGTCACCGACAAGCAGATCGCCTCATTCATCCTTAATTACATCATATGTCGGTATGGTGTACCCATGTCTATCATCACAGATAACGGGCTTCCTTTCAAAAATCAAGATGTCCGTGAACTTTGTGAGAAGTTTCACATCCAACACCGCTTTTCCACTCCCTATTACCGACAAGGAAATGGTCAGGCCCAAGCATCAAATAAGAACATATTAAGAATCCTCAAGATGCCATTCAATGATGCCAATCATGATTGGCATGTTCAATTGAATCCAGCACTATGGGCGTATCAAACTAGCATTTGAACCCCTACAGGCACAACTCCCTACTCACTAATCTATGGCGCAAAATTTATCTTACCTATCGAGGTCTAGATACCATCTCTACAGTGTTCCTTGCACAATCTCATCGATGATGAAGCATATAGAGTATCCCATCTCCAAGACTTAGAGCTACTTGATGAGAAACGACAAGCTACATACAACCACCTCAAAGCCTATCAATAGCGCATGAGTAGGAGCTATAATCACCGAGTTAGACTTCGTACATTTAAGGTAGGTGATCTTGTTCTTAGAGAGAATCCTCATAACAAACCAAACAGAGAACATTCGGGAAAGTTTGAATCAAACTGGCTGGGTCCATATGTTATTACTGCTGTATTTGGGTCCGGGGCATATTAGTTGACTACTTCAAAAGGAGAACCGCTAGTAGATCTAATCAACATCATGCACCTTTAAAAGTTTTATACATGAGTTGCACAGAGCATTAGGCTCCCATACATACCAGAAAAACACCAAAAACATTCAGATAAATGTCTTGAAGAAAATACAAAAAAATCAAAATAGTAAAGAAAAATCATGCATCCAAACGGTGAACAACCACTCCGGTGGTACCTTGGGTAAGTGCGACAGTGACAACCTAGCAAACAAGCGCCACTCGTAAAGGCTATGGATCCATTGTCTTTTAGACTTGTTGCGATTACATTCACTCATCCATCAGTCCAAAACCATGGCTTGTTATTGATCTGCAATCAAGGATAGTACTTCATGCGTCTTGCATCCCACTTTTTCATAGTCATATCTAAATTGGAGGAAATACCCTTAATCTAGTTGATGGAAGTGGATTCTACATTATTTTGTGATTCATTGAGTTCTTCATTCAAAACTATCTCACAAAATCCAAAAACATTGAAAAACTATCTCACAAAATCCAAAAACATCAGAAAACATCAAACAAACAAAAACATGGCAACACCTTGTACATACATTTTTCAAAGCAGATACCAAACAAACATTGTGAAATAATCAAATGATGACCACTTATCCAATCAACCAAACAATCAACATCAAACATGCAAACTGTCTAAACAAGGATGCATCCTTCCTTACCAAAACAAAGACAAGATGACATTTTCTTTGACAAGAAAATTCTGTTTAAGCTATCAAATACTTGGTTCATTTGTAGGTTATTTATTCATTTATATCCGATTCCTACACTACTCTGGGATATCCACAAGTGATTAGAGTGGCCGAGATGGTTCCTAAGCATTGTTTGTATGTCTTATGTGAATTATTCCAATGAAGTTATGGGGCATGTACTAATGGTGTCTACGTGGGAAGTTCACTAAGCTACATGATCTTATGCAAAATACAGTCATGGATCACTATGGCTTGCTGACTACATCGTATACCTTGACCATATGTGCCTGAACCATTATGGAGGGTCCATATTCTTTATTCTTTATTTATGCTGCTTGTTTGCAGGTACAATGCTCCGTCCTTGGTTCCTACTACCTCATCCAAGATTGATACTACCATGCTCAATGATGAAAAATAAAACACTGTGGATCATCATTCCATCTCATCTGTATATATTGCATTCCGTTTCATTCCATCCATCCATACATTCATAATAGATGCATATCATGCATACATAGTAATGACAATGGATACTCTATTTTCCTCTTCTTCCATAGGAATGCATCATAGGTCCTCCATTTCTTCTATCTAACATCGAACCCCCCCTCACCCTCCCCATCTTGGTAATCAGCATCACATACCCTACATCATTTCCCATCAACCCAATCAAGCAAGTTACTCTGTCTACATAGGTATATCAACTCACACACACCTAGACTATCAACAGACACTCTGATCAAGTATCTTCGGGTCTCAACAGGTAATCGATCATGGTAATCCTAGACTACATCAGGCATTTATCATAATGACCTAGTCTCAACGGGGCTGCTATGATTCACCACAACCATCCAGCACACGCACACACTATCAATTGATCAACCAATCAAACACAATCATAACAGACAATTACATCAATTTTCTAAGTCTCAACGAGTATTTTGCTTCAAATACCTTGAATTAATCAAGCAATTACATCAATTGTCTAAGTCACCATCAGGTCACTTTGACTCACTTACTCAGACTTTATCCTGTCCAAGCGAACAACTGACATCAACTGTCATGCTTTGACTCGACCGGGGCAATTAAACCAATTGCACCAAATTGTCCACCCAATTTTGATCAATTGTATAGTATCAATCAAAAGCACAACACCACATTTGAACTGTATCTCATGCATAACCTATGGGTGCTCACTGGCTTGCCATTTCTCCGTATTCACTATGTTTTCTTCCATTCTTTCACCATTATTACTAATTTCTTTTATTCTACCTCCCCTCCACTTCTCGTTCTTTTTCGAGAGATCACCCGATTCTTCAAAAAAAATTTGGCCCATCTCTCGAGGGGGCATACCACCCACTAAATTAACATTTATGGGGCATATTTCTTCACACCTATTTTCCTTTCTTTGAAACGACGCGATAAAATCACACCGTCTCAAAGAGGGGCAAATGTAGTCACATAAATCTGTCCACTTAATTAAATGAATATTTAGTATTTATTTGATTATTTAACCATCAATCAATAATTAATTAAATTAATATTTAATTAATTCATCTTAACCCTTTTCTCCTATTAATTAAATAAATTATTCAATTTATTTGATTTAATTCACCTAACCAAATTCAGACCATTAATTAAATAAATAAATCATATTTGTTTAATTAAATCTTCTCTCACATTTAAATAAATTAATATTTATTTAAATCCCCCAAAATCCCATCTCTCACATTTAAATAAATTAACATTTATTTAAATCACCTTTATCCTCCACCCACTTGCATTTTCCTACAAATGCAAGTTGCACAACTATTTTAAATAAATAAACTATTTATTTAAAATTCTATTTATCCTCACCCACTTGAAACCTTTAATGGTTTCCTTTAAAGTCTTCAAACTTAATGGCTTCCTTCTAGAGTCTTCTCAAGCCTTTAATGGTTTCCCTTAAAGTCTTCAAACTTAATGGCTTCCTTCTAGAGTCTTCTTAGGCCATTAATGGTTTCCCTTAAAGTCTTCAAACT
The DNA here is from genome assembly GCF_030272615.1 of Cryptomeria japonica. Taxonomy (NCBI): domain Eukaryota; kingdom Viridiplantae; phylum Streptophyta; class Pinopsida; order Cupressales; family Cupressaceae; genus Cryptomeria; species Cryptomeria japonica. The sequence continues at coordinate 702,989,142 of NC_081408.1, forward strand.
TAATGACTTCCTTCTAGAGTCTTCTCAAGCCTTTAATGGTTTCCCTCAAAGTCTTCAAGCATTTAATGCTTTATCTTCCTTTTTCTCATGTAAATAAATTAAGATTTATTTAAATAAAATCCAAAATTCACATTCACATTTAAATAAATTAATATTTATTTAAATATCTATCCAAATGCAAATTACACCATTTAATTGAAATAAATGATTTTATTTCAATTGAAAATCCCAAAATTCCTCCCACTTGCATTCTCCTACAAAATCCACTTGCATGCCTAAATCCCTTCTAGATTCTTCTAACTCCTAATTAGCCTTATCCTATCCTAATCATTGTCACATTCCTAAATAAAAGGAAGTCACTTCTAAAAAACCTCCAAAGTCTTCAATAACCATTAAAGGCTTTATGTCTTCAAATGGTTAACATCTAAAGTCTTCGAAACCATTAAAGGCTCTTACATAACCATTTATGGTTAACTCACCTTTTACCTTTGGTTAGAGACTTTCCTCTAACTTAACCATCCTTTTGACTCATGGGTCTCTTCAAATCATTTATTTCTTTGACTAAGGTAACCATTTAACCCTTGCACATTCATTTATCCCTTGGATAAAAGGAATATCCATTAACCTAACCCTAACCCAACCCCCCAGGGTAACCATCATGTCCCCTCAAGCGTTTAATGTTCCTTATCTCTCCTCTCAAGCCTCCTCATGGTGACACTTGTCAACATGGGATTGGGTTGAAAGTCTCACATGGATTGAATATCTTTCAATCCTAACCCTTGTTAAGATTGCGCAATCTTAACCCTTCATTTCCCTGTTTCTTCTATAAATAGAACCCTTCTCCTCAAGCAAAGAAGGAAGCATTAGAGTATTGTTGTTATACTGGTATTAGCATAGAGCTTTTTCATAGCATCACTATCTACACTTGCATAGCATTTTCTTATCATATTCAACCATCTTAAATCTCCATATGGAATCCATGGCTAGTGCTAAAAGCTGAGAGCTGCACTCATGTGGAACTTGGAGAGGAGAGGAACAAGGGAGGAACAACTATGAACATTTGGAGGAGTATAGTTTATCTATTCTATGTTTGTATGCTTTCTATTTCATGCATAATATCTCTCTTGATATGCCTGTTTAGGATAATCTTTTGTTGTTAGCAATAACGTTTGTTTCTTGTGCTCTTGTGTGTGTTGCTATCAAACAAATTTTCTAATCTTTTTTGCAAAGCATCAGTATGTATACATACATATATGTATACATGTATACATATATGTATATATACATGTATACATATACATACATATACATATATATACACACACACACACACACACACACACACACACACACACACACACACACACACATATATATTATATACATACATACACACACACACACACACACACACACACACACACATATATATATATATATATATTATATGTATATGTATGTATACATACATACATACATACATATATATATATATATAGGCGAATGGGAAACGGTTGGGACTTGGAGAGCTAGGTAGCATCATCTAGAAACCGGGGACAAGGCGAGTAGGCAATTTCATCCATTTATCCAGCTTAATCCAGCTTATCCAACACCTTGCTAAGTAACCCTTGCAAGTATACCCCACATCCGACGAGTTAATGACAGAGTCAGTGGTGTTCCTTTGCAATGGGTGACTCTACCTACGATTTACCAGGCTCAAGATCCTAAAAAAACTCTGGCAGGAAGATATAATACTTTCACTGATGTTGGTATATATATATATATATATGTATATTTGTAATTTTTAAATGATTATGAGGTTTAGTGGGATATTGATTTTTAAAATGGTTTTCAGATTTCGAATTTAATAAATAAATGTATATATATGTGTGTGTGTGTGTGTGTGTGTGTGTGTGTGTGTGTGTGTGTGTGTGTGTGTGTGTGTGTGTGTGTGTGTGTATTTTGGGATTAGTAATATGAATTAAAGGTTAAGATTGATTCGATACAATCGTAAGTTATTTAGTGAAAATAAAGGCCATATGAATAGTCATCAATTAAATTTAGTCGATATGATTTTTAATTGTAAAGGTCTATTTTGACTTAAATAATGTTTTTAGTTTTCAAATGTATTTAATTGTTATTTTTTTTATTAATTAGAAATTTGAATGCAAATGGAAATTGTTTATAGCCAAATTGGCTTTAATTGAAAATATTTATATTTGTTTTAAATGATGACTTATTTAGTCTACGAGTTGCTATTATTCTCTATTGCCTCCATATTTGGCATACCTAAAATTTGAACTTCAAATCAGTCTCAATGTTGAATGAAGATCCAATAGGTGTTTATGCTTAAGCAGTGAGCACGTGATCCAAGGTCGTTGCCAGTCAAAATATAAAAAAATGAATGAATTTTGGAAATTACCAAGAATTGAGGGAAATCATTTGATAGACATTTCCTCAGCATCATTTTGTGTCATGTGGCCAATTTTTGCTTGAACCCAGTTCTAGTTTGTCATATTTTAAACTTTCAAATTTTGATGTCCCTCGCCCAAAAATGGTTAATATCTCTCATCCTAGGTATCCTCATGAGGAACAAATTATTCTCTTTTCTCATTTCCCTACCATCAATATGTGTTTCAAATTTCAGAGCTTAATTCCTTACCGTTTGGAAGATATGGACGTCTTTCCTAAGTTTGGGCATTAAATTTAAAATATTTAAGTTATTTTTCAAAAGATAATTTAATATTTTAAATTATTTTAATATTTATGGTCATTTGAGGAGGTATAAGCTGTCTAAAAATGTCATTTTCATTTCTCCTTTATTTTCCTCCGTGGTCGATGGTTTTTGAGGTCGAGATCATAGTCTTTGAGAGAAATGGTTAAAGATGCTCCGCTTTCGAGCATTTTTAACCCATATTCCTAACCTCAAAAAGAAAAAAAAATTAAAAAAGGTTAAGGATGCTCCAAAATGGAGCATTTCTAACCTTATTTCCTAACCTTGTGTGGGCCTGCTTTGTCAAGAAGGTTAGAAATGCTCCGTTTTGGAACATTCTTAACCTTCTCCATAAGAGTTAAAAGAAAATGTACAAATAAAATGCAATCTCATGGATTTTTGTAAGAAAAAACAAAATGAGTAATAATGCAAATCTGCAATGCAACACTTTATCTCTCCACGTCTTCTACATTAGCAGGAAGGAGGGACACCTTGATGTATATCAATTTCCAGAGAGCTCTATCAGACGTAGTGTCACCTTGTTGTCCACACGCGCTCACTTAGAGAGCGGCCTATCCAAATTGAATGAAAGCATGCTCAGGTAGGTGATGAACAAGAGAGTTATATCCATCAGGGTCCTTGCCCTCACCAAACATGGATCCATCTTATATGGTGATGGTAGTGCATCAATATTCGCCTAGTGACTGCAATATGGAATCCCATGTCTTAAGTTCCTGAGGTGCACCTACAATCTGGTCAAGAGCATGATAATATATTATTGTAGCAGGCAATAGAGGATGATAGAGAACATTGTGATCACTACCCAAAAAAGAGTGATATCATATGCCCGGAAAACTATCTCTGGCATTAAGTATACAAAGAATGGTGAATATCCAAATTTAATCAATTCAATTCTTGAAATCACTACTGGGAATAAGACAAGGTGGGTGAATTATTTTGAGGGATTGGATACCAGAAAGGATTTAACCACTGAAGATTATAGGACCTGATTTCTTACTGTTAGTGATGGATATGATCCCTAAGGAGATGACATATTATGGGACTGATATAGGGGTTCTTTTATCATCATTCATGGTGATAGATTCTGAGGTGGCTAGGATGTGAGGTGGAGTATGAGAGTTAAATATATAGCATATGTTGTTAGTCTTCTAAATAGGTCTATGTGACTGAAAGATATGTGACACTTGAGGTGTTGGTTCTAGCTTCTTTCCCAACCACCAGTCTACCTATTCCACGATGGGAGAGGCATTGATAGTATCACTAGCTACACCCTAGTAATAGATAAAGATGGAGAGTCACATACCGCCTAATAGACATTATGGGTTGATAGCTAGCAACGTTGCAATCTAGTTGAACAACCAATCAGAGGGGTGGCGCATTCCTCATGGTTTGTCTCGTAGCAGGGGAAGTGGATCTAGTTAAAGTTTTGTGGAGTTTGCATTTCATACATGCATGCAAAATATGGTAGAATAAGAAATTGCAAGCGAACTGTTTGACAGAACGCTTCATGCCAAACGTGGAGAGAAGAGTATGCATGTGATTTGTTTGACAGAATTCTCCTCAAAGATGTCACCCCATTGAAGTTAATGATTGCAGGGGAGGCATGAAATTCATCTATTAAAAGACATTAGAAAATTTCAAGCTAATGTAATCGGTAGGTGTATAGCTGAATTCCATGACCTTTGTAAGCATCCTTTCGGTCTGTGTCAAAATGGGAGCTTTTGATCATGGTATGGACATTCATCAAAGCATAAAGGATAAAGGAATTTCGTTAGATGTTGTAGTTGCAACTTCTCTGCTAGACATGTATGCAAAATGTGGAGGCATAGCCAAGGCAAGTGAACCGTCTGACATAATGCTTCAAAGAATGTGATTGGATAGGCAATGCATGTGACATTTGACAAAATGCTTAGACAAAATATGGAAGTATAGAAAATACACATCGTGGAAGCACAGACAATGCACGTGAATTATTTGATATAATTCTTGCACGGTAACTGTTTTACAGAATGCCTTGGATAAATGTCATCTCACAATGCAATGATTGTAAATGCTATAGAAACTATCAAGCAACTTGAATTGGTAGGTGTAACATCCATTTCATAAATCTTGCTGCCTTCCTTTCCTGTATACACCAAGTAGACAGTTTGCATCTACATGACAAAGGATATACTTCTTGATTATAATGGCGAGCTATGGAACTCCATAAGAACACCAAGGTAAAGGCTCATCTTAGGACCTTTAATTGCAAATTGACATTCCATCATTTAATTTTTGAGAGGTAATGACCTCTTGGTAAATTGAGAGTCAAAATTCCATAGCCTTTCACAAACCATCATGGATGAGAGATACTCCATTGAAGGCGACTCAAAGTAAAATGGACGTGTTATTAATTTGAGAAAGCCAAGACGTGGGTTTTAGTTATAAACAAACAACATTTGAGAGGATTTGTGTGAGCATGTTAGAAGGTGATATATTTGATAGAAAAGAGTGGTGTATCGTACAATACATAATTTCAAAAGGTAGTAATTGAGCCAGGTTGACCACAATGTTCTATTTGACATGGGATCTCCTACACATGATATGTGAGATTTATTTTCTCCCTTGGCATGTTTCTAAAACTTTTGGTACAAATGAAAGATGTTGGAGAATAGAGGCTGATATCAAACGAGTGAAACCAACCATGAAAAAAATAGAGAAAGAAACACATGAGAATGATAACAGGTTATAGTTTGAGATGTTGAAAGGGATGGAGGGACCTTAATAAGCTTGGTGGACTTGAATTTTCTATTCAAAGCACGAGTGTGGGAAAATTTATGATAGCCAAACAATATCTTTACAACAAAATCATGTCATGATGCAATTTCCAATGTGATAGCTTTCAAGCCTACAATGTATGGTGCTTTCAAAGAGGGAAGACAAAGAATTGAAGGTTATCAACTTAAAATGTTTCAATATGTGTAGATGTGATCTCTTGGTGCATGCATATTTTACATGAATATCAAACTGAAAGGTTGGAAAAGTTTTAAAAACCTTCATGGAAGCAAAATTGGTAAGCGTAAAGCTCATTCTACAACTTATGTCAACATCCTCGGAGCTCAGGCTAAAGTGAAGTATTGTTATCCATCAAACATGAAGGGATGCTTGCAAGATAAAATTCGATGAAAGAAGACCCAAAGGATTTCATACAAATGTGTAGATAATGAGTAGAACTTGATACTACTATAGCAACACCACGGTCCAATGAAACACAAACATCAGGAGGATTATCTAGTGTCAACAACGAAAAATGAAACAAATGTTATTCAATTACCAAAACTACCTAACATTGTTTTACAACACCATTAATGAATAAAGGTTACCTGGGTGAAAGTTTGTCAATGATCACTACTACAAGGTGTCAATTTCAAAGATCCATCATTTGACATCTATAATGAGTTATGAGAAAAATACTCATAATGTTCAACTATTCAGTGTATAATAATTATATTTCTTTACTAGTTACATAAGGAGTCAATGAAGTCATGAAATAGGAGGCTAGGGGAACACTGCAAGTAGAGTGGACACTTTGACATTGAATTTTCATCATAATCATTCTACTAATTTAGTTACTCTTACATTTGAAAATAAAATTTAATAAATAAAATTAAATGAACTTTCTTAAATTTACCTTAGTATCAATGTCAAATGTTTCATTCAACAAAGATTATGCCATGGCCATTCCATCTACAATTGATGTATCTTATATAGCTACACTCTGACTACTCTAAGGATCATAAGTGAAAATTACATCACAAGATTGATTTAAATGGGCTAGAACTCAAGGCCTAGAAGACTCACCCACATCACCTTGTACAAGAGGCATCACATATTGTATAAGGCTCTAAGTGAGTGAGCTAATGGAGTATAAGGTGTCCACCCTGACAGTGTCCTTCACAATGAAAGGAATGGTCACATGATCCACTCAAAGTTCTTGATGCTAGGTTTGGGTCATATTGTGCCCCACTTTTCCATGTAAGCAACCCTCACATATAGCACGAAAATCTAGCAAGTCAAAATAGTTTGAAATTTTATTGAGGACAAACTCACAATAGAGTTTCCTCAAAATTATTGTGGCACCTTGTAATTATTGCATAGGGGCTAATAAAAGAACATCCACCACCTATCCCAAAAAATATTCTTTATCCCTTCATAGTGGCATTAATGGATAGGGAATATCTTGCATCTGATTGCTAAGGGTTGATTGGTTTGTGGATCGGTGGAGAGGGCACACAAGTCGGATTTTTTAATTTTATTTCTCTTTACTTTTTCATAGGATAGTTTGTTTGCATAAAATTGCTTTTGTTCTTCCCTTTTATCCAACCAAAAATTAATTTTTCCACTCAATGATCCTAAATGAGATACAATGGATTGCGTGGATTTGACAAGGTTTGTCCTATGAGGATTTGTTGCAGGGGGATCTCTCAACCTTGTAATCAATTCATCAATCTATTTTTGGTTATTTTCTATTTCCCCTAGCATTTTTTCTTGTGTTCTTGGGGGATGTCTATGAATTGATGGAGATGTTTGTTGTGTTTATTGTCTAGGAGGGTCTTCGTGAGGAGGTGATGGAAGATTTGATACATTTTGGGGTGAAATATAATTTTCCTAGAAATTAAAACAAATTTTACTTGATTTAAAACCTATTTAAATCTACATTTTTATAAAAAATTCAAACCTAATATATAGAAATATTTACCTCTTTAACCTCCTTGGTGTTTTCTTGACATATTGATGAAGATTTGACAACCTCAAGCTAAAAAATGGCAATGTATTTGGTGAGTGTAGGTACTATAGTAGAAAAAATGCAGGTCATGCGGTGGAACAATAGGTTTTGACAAAGAAAATGATTATTTTTGTTTTTAAAACACTTTTTCCATTTGATGAGTGCCAAGTGGTTTGGATTAACTGATCTTTAGGCTTAGACATTCCAATACATTTAGAGTCATTAAATTAAAGTGGCATCTTAATTGTGTCACATCTTTGTACATTTCCCAATTTTAAAATTTTGGATGTGTGCAATGATTTTATGGTACATTACTTTGCTAGAACTAATGTGAGTCTAGATAGCTTGTAGTGAAATTTCACATCTATAATGTGTATATCTATCATTTTAAATTTGCATTGTAGATGCCTTTGTTATAATACACAAACAAATTTCTAAGAAAATATTGTAGACCTATATATAGGTGCAATATTACAAGTAACTATGTTATGCATAGGTTTAACAAAATGGCAAAAAGTATATTAATTAATTACTTGTATCTCCTCACCTTTCTATAGCTCTCTCAAGGACTATGGGATTATATATGTGTTGGTGGATATTCTATGACATTACTACACCATATTATGCCAGATGATGTTCTTTTAGTTCTTGTTGTTGATGATATGAATATGGTTGTTATTGACCAAGCACTTATGTGAAAAAAATATTTACAATCTTCTAAGTGTTTGTTGGCATTGAACTATGTTAAGGCATTGTGTCTCTTGTTTATTCTCCCCACTATCATCAAGGTTTGATTTTTCTTGCATGATAAGAATTTGTTGAGGTGATAGTAAATGTTGCTACAAATGTAGGAGTGATGGAGGTTGCACCATGGCTCACCTTAAGGCTATTTTTCTTTGTCCCTATCTAGCATAGACGTTTTATGAGAATTAGAGATTTGTAATTATGGTTGATAATTCTATTGTGGTTTGAATGATATAGACCATAAGTTGTTCTCTTATGTAGGTGGAGGAATTGATACTTCATCTTTTCCTTGGATTGAGTTTTACAAGCATTGAAAAATTTCTAGCCCAAAATTTCCAATGTAAGGAATTATATTTTAATGCATATGATAAGTTAGGGTTTGATAATGTACTCAAGGGCATGGAGGTGTTCCAACATGACCTCATATAAGTGCATAAAGTAGTTGAATAGCTCATTAGTGTATGATGTCATAATTTGTTTTATATGTTGGTACACTTATTCAAACTTCATGATTCATCCTTATAATGTCTAAGGGGAATTTATTCATCTTATATAGCATTGTCAAAAATAGACTAGGTTATGATTGGTTGATGCTCTCTATCATGTTGTCTGTTAAGTGATTACCATCAATAATTTACTAAAGATAACTTTTTAGTGCTCAAAATAAAATATCTACATTAATTAATTTATTGATGGAGACATATAAACCAAGATATTGAATATAATATTCTAGTCTAGTGGCATTGATATTTCCTTTAAATGTTAAAATGTTATGGTTGACTTGAATATTAAATGGATTATGGTGGCGTGTTGTAATTTGTTTGAGATGTACTAATGCTTATCTAAGTTGAGTAATGAAATCATTAAAATATTAAAAGAGTTTTGAACATTAGAGTTCTAATATTTCTTTGATAAGTTTTTAACTATCTACTGGAATCCTAGGTACACATTCATATGTTGTTACACTATTCTCTCAGTTTTTGCATAAATGGTCAAATTTTGAATCAAGAACACAATATTTTTGTAAGTGTTTTGAGTGTGTTTTAATGAGCATAAAGAAAATGTAATAACCCACTTTACTCAACCCAACAAAATTTGACCATTTTTTTTTGTTTACTTTAATCATTTGTGTTTGATTCAATTTCATACTCTAGGCATCCATCCATTAGGATTAGGCATTCATCCATCTGAGATGAGCATCTAACCATACAGGTTAGGCATTTGTCCATACAGAGTAGGAGGTTTCATCTATCCAATACGAGATAGGCATCTACCCATACGGGGTAGGCATCTATCCAATTGGGATAGGAGGTGCTCTGGCCAGAGACTTAGACTCATCGGGACCGTTCGGGTCTTGAGTCACTCACTAAGTACTACACTCTTCTAGTAGGGGTGCACCGAGGTCACCGTCCTTAGGAGAAATCAAAATAACATAATACAAGCTTGAATTCTACCTCGGAATTTGGCTTAAAGCCTCAGGAAGTCAAGCGAATCCATATGGGATTCCTTCCGAGTATACATTGAATTACTTTTTCCTTTTATTATACTTATATTCCAAATTAGGATTCTTCTCAATCCTTCTTCTTACCAAAACCTAGACTCCATCCACGAACGCCTGAGTACTAGGGACAACTCCGTCCCTAGACTGCCTACATACCCGTTTCGGCATGGGATCAAGGCGTAAAGTATGTAGTTCTATTTTCTACTCTATGGTTTGATGTAAACTGATTAGTGGGTACGCAACCCTTTCTAGGGTCAATGTCCCAGACAGTTTCTTTGCGGTTGCTACCCACGGTAGTAGCACTTATGCAAAGGCTCAAGGTGGCCTATTGCTTGTGGCCTAAAACAATTAGATCCTAATACCTATCATAAGCGTCACCCTTGACCCAATTGTCAATCGACAACAACTCTTCGAGATTAAATCAATTTCATAAAATAATTTCACTCAATCAACCCTAAAGGGGGTTTACTATGGTTTAACTCAGCGGATGTAAAATCATTTAAGGATTATCTTATTAGATTATCGATCCAAGGGGGATTACCCACCCCTTGGTTTTTAACTTCCAAGTGTCCCTTATCACTCCCCGACAATTTATAGGGATGATGCCACAGACATCATTGATGCAGCTTTATTAGGCGTTAAGTGCAGTAGTTCAACACGACGACATTACTCGTAAGCGTGACCCAGAGGCACCGTAAATACTGAATGCTGCTAGGTTTTAGTTTTTCGACTTCCTTTATTTAGTTTTCTTAACTAAGAAGCTATGAAAAACATCATGCTTGAAAACAATTATGAATTGAATGTGCGTAATTAGACATTGCAAAGCTTAATTAATTGAAATAACTACTTGATGAACCATGTGGAATAAAAACCATAACTAAATTATTTAATATTCAAAACTTGAAATATAACTTGCATGATAATGATAATTATGAAACTCGCATATTAATAATTAAACGCGTAACTTGCATGGAGATGATGAAGACGTCAATAAATGCAATTAATGTATAAGTAATTTGCATGATGCAAGAATAGTGTAACTTACATGCAAGATTAAGGAATGTTTTATTCCTACCATGGGAATAATTAATTATAGAGTCACCGCTTCCAAAATAGCAATTAGTTTAGACATAGACAAATTTTGGATCAAATCATAATAATATAAATTAATTACTTATAATGAATCTAAAATGCCAACTAAGTAACCCAATAAATCTCAATTAGATTGAGTGATTCCAATTATATACTTTAATTTACAATTACGAACTTAGTATACAATGATCCTAATTATTTATAAATTTTCTAAGTTGAGTTTTCTAACTTCAAATTCATACTAAAGAAAATAATAACAATTCCTAAATTGCAAATTCTATATAAATAAAAGAAAAAAAAAACTAAATAAAAAAAATATAAGCGAACTTTGTTTTTAAAAGTTAGTGGGGGGTGGGGGCCACGGGTCCCATCACCCCTACGGACCTGCGGGTGCAGGCCCGCAGGGATGAGGGGACACCGTGGGCCCCTCCACTCCCCCTGCAGCCATTGTCGTAACAGTGACCGCAAGGGAAGTGGAGGGTACCACTTCCCCGACGGTTATATAAATACCGCCTCCCCTACACGCTGCCCGATACTTTATTCGAAAACCACTTTTTTCTTAAAAATCACTTTGCAATATTTCATATATTTATTATCGTTTTGTATAAATTTAATTATATATATATATATATATATATATATACAAAGAATGTTATTATAAAAAATGAGAATAAGAATTTAATCACAGGGATGAAATAAAATAGAGAAATTTATTTCAGCAATATACAGATAACTAAATTATCACAGAGATAGGTAAATGCTTAAATTTTGATTTCACAGTGATCATATTCAACAAATTTGTCTTATGTTGAGATAATAATTTTTTTGATGAGATTTCCAAGAAATTGATATTCACAGGGAGAGATTTCTGAAAATAAATAATTAACAAGATAATATTTCCACAGGGATTTTATACAAATAATCTGAGAAGAATTCCCACTTGAAATATTATATCACATAGCGAGATTTCTTAATACTATTGATTATAAGCATAGAAAGAAAAGAATTTAAGTTTTTCAAAAAAAAGAATAGAGGTGTTGAAAAAGCATGATTTATTTTTCTTTTTCTTTTTTTATTCAAGATCTTCTCTAGATTTAAAAAAAAACAGAAAAAACAGAATCTGATTTCTTTCTTTTAAATAGATTAAATAATAGATTAACAATGAAAGATAAATTTGCATTTGTATTTTAAAAAGAAAATAAATTTTTATCACTGCATTTCTTTAATAAAAAAATAGATTTCCTTTCTATCTAACAATTAAGAATGATTTCTTTTAGAAAGCTATATTCAACTAAAGAATCTAGGAGGAGATATTTCCTTTGAAATATAAAAATTTACATAAAGAAATATCAAATACAAAAAGAGAGGGAACCTGGAGAAGCCTTTTGATTGTTGAATCCTCCCAAATCTTCAAGCCTAGCCTTCCTTGATCCTTCCTTGCAAGCTTGGAAAAATTCTTCAAAACAACTTAACTATTCTCCAAAACTAAAAATATGACTACTAAAAACAAACTATTTGAGAATTTTTTTTCAATGAATCACCAACTCCCTTTTTTGAAAACTTTCATACAATATATAGGAAAAATCCCTTAATTCCACTATCTAGAGAAATTAATTAAGAATGAGATTCTTTTCCAATATTGGACCCATGCAAAATTGATTAATATCCTAGTGGGGGAGTTACATGCAAGGTATTGAAGATTCCTCCTGAAGCTTCTAATTCCTCCTACAACATGTGCCATAATTGGGAATAAAAATAAAAATAAATAATGCCTTTTGAATTATATTCTCCAAGTGTGTATGTGGGTCCATTTTTATTTTTTTATAATATTCATTCAATTATTTTCAATAGCTCAACCAAAAAAAATATAATAGAATTGTATCAAATAAAAAGTGATAAAGGATGGTTGTGACAAAAAATTTTCAAACTACGAAACCAATTATCCATTTGACACCTGATTCGAAAGTTACGGCATAATGTGTTGATGTGTGTTTTGACACATAATAGGTCATCTAGGATTGGATATAAGATGGGTGCCACTATATTGCTTGGTTTTAGCCCATGGTTTTGTAATACCATTTTATGGTTTCATGTATTGTAACTCCTACATATGAGGTGCATGAGATGGAGGTTGTGTGTAAGAGTAGATTATAACTATTGAGTTACCTATGTATGTTTGGTTGGTGATACTCCTATGAAAATATTGATCTGCAAGTACATTGTAATTTGATATTGATTTTTGAATAATATATTGGGCAACTCTTGGAGTGTAGAGATTTTCTTTTGGAATGGTTTTCCCCACATAAATCACTGTTTTATAGTATGCATGCTATTTATGTTTATTTATATTAAGTTTCTATAATTATTGCAAGGATTTGTAAAAAAAATTGCATTACCCTCCTCTCAAGGTTAGTCTAGGAAGTTGTTTTGCTACTTAACTTCCTTACAATATGGTCCTAGTTGTTCAACATGATCATGTGGTATATGTGTGGCCATATGATGTAACCAACTTTGTACTAAGCATTCACCATTAAACAATAGTAAAAGAGACACAAAAGAAACTTCACAAATTAGATTAATTCTTCTTTATTATTGTCACAACCCTCCTTTATCACTTTTGATTTAAATACAATTCTATTATGTTTTTTTTTGGTTAAGCTATTAAAAATGATTGAATAAATGTTATAAAAGAATAAAAATAATAATAAGCACACACACACACACACACACACACACACACACACACACACACACACACACACTTGGAGAGTATAATTCAAAGGCATTATTTTTATTTTTATTAATTTTTCCCACTCCCAATTATGGCACATGTTGTAGGAGGAATTAGAAGCATCTAGAGGAATCTCCACCACCTTGCATGTAACTCCCCCGCTAAGTTTTTAATCAATTTGCATGAGTCCAATATTGGAAAAGAATCTCATTTTTAATTAAATTCTTTAGATAGTGGAATTGAGAGATTTTTCTTATAAAATTGTATGCAAGTTTCAAAGAAGGGAGTTGATTATGTTTTGAAGAAAATTTCTCAAGCTTTTAGTAGTAGGATCTTCTATGGTAGTCTCATTTTCGTTGTAGGATTTTTAAGTTGTTGTTTGAAAGATTTCTCTCAAGTTGCAAGGAAGGATAAAAAAGGATAGTTAGAGAATTCAACATCAAGCTTCGATAAGCCAGGTTCTCTTCTTGTTATTTCACATTCACATATGAGAAATGGTATTATCCAAAATATAGTTTCTAGATCTTCCCTTATTGTAAATCTTTTCTTCTTATTTAGGAATAAATATTGATAAAATACTTTCACATAATGCATGTAAAAGATAGCTTTATTATTTATTTTATTTTCCTTAGGAAATATGCACATGATCTTGCTTTTTGCTTTTCCAAAGATTTTAGATCTATCCAAAAATCATATTTCCCTTATTTAAAATTCTTTTTCTGAGATTAAAAATCTTCCCTGTGTGATTAAATGATATGAATCTTAATATTTATTCTTCTCTTGAATTCTTTCTCTAGCTCTTCAAATGGAAATCTGAAACTAAAATCTCATCCTTTAATTAAATTTTACTTCTCTGTGAACAGAAAAGTTTGATAATAAAATATAAACCTCGTCGTGTTCATTATTCACTGTGGGAAATATTATTCTTTTCCTCTCAGAAAGCCCTCTCTCTGTGAATATTAATTTTTTGATTACTGTTTAAAACAATTTGCCTACCTCTGTGATAACTTAATTATCTATTTCAGTTCTGAAGCAAATCTCTCTATTTCAATTTATTCCTGTGAATAAATTCTTGTTCTTATTTTCATAAATACTCTTTTTTATATACATTAAAAAATCTAGGAATGTAACCATATATATATATATATAGAATTTATTCCAAACGAAATGAATATATTTAATATTGCAAGTAAACTTAATGTAAAAATCATGTCCTTCAAAATCTATTTCGAATGGGCATCGGGCGGCGTGCAAGGTAGTGGACGCAGTTAATGTAACCACCGGGGAAGTGGTACCCTCCACTTCCCCTGCGGTCATTGTCACGGCAGTGGCCGCAGGGTAGTGGAGGGGACCACGAGGTCCCCTCATCATTGTGGGCCTGTTTCCGCAGACCCGCAGTGGTGATGGGACCCGTGGGCCCAACTCCCCACTAACCCTTAAACAAAGATTCGCCTATCTTTTTTTTTTTATATATAGTTATTTTTATGTAAATATAAATGTATAAATTTCAATTTAGGAATTGTTAATTCTTTTCTTAGTATAAATTTTAAGTTATTAAATTTAACTTAGAAAAATTTATAAATATCGGGGATTAATGTGTAGTAAATTCATAATTAATTTATCTTAAGTAAATTTTATATTTGTAAATTATATAATTAGAGTTGTTCGATCCATTTAAGATCCATTGGGGCACTTAGTTGGCATTTTGGCAATTAATTCATATTAATATGATTCGAACCAAATGTCTAAGCTAATTACTATTTTCAGGTCCAGTGACTCTATAAGTGATTATTCTCATGATAGAAATCAAGGTATTTCTCAACCTTGCATGTAACTTACTCTATCCTTGCTTCATGCAAATTACTTAATTGCATTTTTATTTTTTTCTTCATCTTCATGCAAGTCATATATTCTAGTTTTGAATATTAAATAATTTAGTTATGGTTTTTATTCTACGTAGTTCATCAAGTAGTTATTTCAATTAATTGAGCTTTTCAATGTTTAATTATGCATGTTCAATTCATAATTGTTTCCAAGCATGTTTTTCATAAGTTTCTTAGTTAAGAAAAATAAATAAAGGAAGTCGGAAAAACCAAAACCTAGCAATGTTCGGTATATACAGTGCCTCTGGGTCATGCTTACGGGTAATACCGTTGTGTTGAACTACTGCACTTAATGCCTAATAAAGTTACATCAACAACGTCTATGGTATCATTCCTATAAATCGTCGGGGAGTAATAAGGGACACTTGGAAGTTAAAATCCAAGGGGTGGGTAATCCCCCTTGGATCGATAATCTAATAAGATAATCCTTAAATGATTTTTCATCCGCTGAGTTAAACCATAGTAAACCCCCTTAAGGTTATTTGAGTGAAATACTTTTATGAAATTGATATAATCTCGAAGAGTTGTTGACGATTGACAATTGGTCAAGGGTGACACTTATGATAGGTATGGGGATGTAGTTGTTCAGGTCACAAACAATAGGTCATCTTGAGCCTTTGTTTAAGTGCTACCACCGTGGGTAGCAACCGCAGAGAAACTGTCTAGGACATTGACCCTAGAAAGGTTTGTGTACCCACTAATCAGTTTACATCAAACCATAGAGTAGAAAATAGAACTACATACTTTACGCCTTGATCTCGTGCCAAAACAGGTATGTAGGCAGTCTTGGGACGGAGTTGTCCCCAGTACTCAGGCATTTGTGGGTGGGGTTTAGGCTTGGTAAAGAAGGATTGAGTAGAATCCTAATTTGAAAGATAAGTATAATAAAATGGAAAAAGTAATTCAATGCATACTCGGAAGGAATCCCGTATGGATTTGCTTGACTTCCCGAGGCTTTAAGCCAAATTCCGAGGCAGAATTCAAGCTTCTATTATGTTATTTAATTACTCCTAAGGACGACAACCTCAGTGCACTTCTGTTAGAAGAGTGTAGTACTTAGTGAGTGGCTCAAGACCCAAATGGTCCCGATGAGTCTAAGTCTCTGGCCAAAGCACCTCCTATCCTGATTGGATAGATGCCTACCCCGTATGGGTAGATTCCTATCCCGTATTGGATAGATGAAATCTTATGTATCGTATGGATAGATGCCTAACCCGTATGGTTAGATGCTCATCCCAGATGGATGAATGCCTAATCCAAATGGATGGATGCCCAGAGTATGCGATTGAATCAAACACAATGATTAAATTAAAAAAAAAAGAAAAAAAGAAGGGGTCGCATTTTGTTGAGTTAAGTATGGTGGGTTATTACATGTGGTATCAAAGCAAATGTTCAAATCTAGGCCTTGTGCTCACTTCAATTTATACAACTAAGGGAATGTTTTGCAATGGTAGAAATTAAATTTTAAAATCCTAAATCAAAAACTAACTACATAATTTAACTTTCAAGTAAAACCCTAGAATGGCTAGAGGAAGAGGAAGAGGAAGAGGAAGAGGAAGAGGAAGAGGAAGATGAAGAGGAGGAAGAGGAAGAGGAAGAGGAAGAGGAAGAGGAAGAGGAAGAGGAAGGGGTAATGGAAGACGTACTACCACTAGGAGACAAAGGGAAGCTAACCATAAGGAAAACCATGAAGAAAATCATGAAGAAAACCATGAAGAAGACCATGAAGGGGATCAACATAACCTAGGAAATAATGAAGATGGGGTCGAGGGTATAATCAACCTTCTAACCGAACAAAGAGATAAAATCAACTTCTTGGAACAATCAATGCAAGACCTTAGGAAAAGGCAGAATGACATTGAAAATCAAAGTGGTACTGAAAATGGAAACCTTGGTAGCAATCAAGGGAATATGATGAGTAATAGAAAAGAAAATAACATATTGGAACTCTCCAAGGATTTAAAGAAAATCACCCCTCCTAAGTTCGATGGGAGGCAAATTGGTGAAGGAGGTGAGAATTGGTTAAATCAAATGGAAAATTATTTTGAACTAAGAGATTTTAGCGAAACAACCAAGGCCTTATGGGGTTCCTATCAACTCACAGGGGAGGCAGCTAGTTGGTGGACCAACACCAAGGAGCAAAATGGGTATAGCAGGGATATGATCACATGGGATCAATTTGTTCACCACTTCCAAGAGGTGGCTCCCTCAATTGTTCTTTGATGAGAAGGTGATAGAATTCCATAATCTTCGTCAAGGGCCCCTATCAGTCCAACAATATTGGGATAAGTTCGCTGAATTGCTTAAGTATATACCTATGTACTAGAAAGATGAAGAAGGCCAAGCGAGGAAGTTCATTTTGGGACTAAATACCAACATAGGGGCAGAGGTTGACATGCATGGACCCAAAGACATGAACGAAGTGCTTGAAAAGTCCCTAAGGCAAGAGAGGAAGATTAAAACACTAGCAGGGTAGAACTATAATGGGAACCACACTTTTAAAAGGAAGTAGAAATTCAAGGGGAACACTAACTTCAACAAGAGTCAAAGGGATAATTCTTCCGAAAGAAAACCACCCCCTAATCAATATCAGAGGAATGGAAATAATAATAATAATAGGGGAAACAATAATAGGGGCAACTATAATAAGAATAACCAGCAGAACATGATAACTTATCCACCCAGGGCTAATGAAACAAGGAATGACCCCCCTAGGAATCAAGGCAGAGGGGTCCTCCAGGTGGATGCTTCATGTGTGGGGGAAACCATTTTGCTAGAGAGTGTCCCAGGATACAAGGTTAGATTAGGGCCAATCAACCCCAACAAGGGCCCCAACAAAGGATTCATGAAGCAGTTAGGAACTGAAGATGAAGATTCCAGAATGTTCCCATGGAAACTACAAGTACACTATTTGAACAACCAATTTCAATTCTAATTGACACTGGGTCATCTGAATGTTTCATCTCACCTGAATTAGTAAGAAAATATACATTAAAAGTTAATCAAATGGAGTCATCATGGACATTTCAATATGGGGATAAGGCAACTAGGGAAGTAACTAAGTGTTTGTCGAGGGCAAGGGTACAATTTCCTCAGTTTGAAACAAGGGTAGATCTCTATGTGGCACCCCTAGGATTATATGATGTAATTATTGGAATGAGTTGGTTAACATACCATCAAGCTAATGTAGATTTCTATAACAAAGTTGTTGAATGCTTGGATGATGGGGGGAAAAGGGTCAAAATCCAAGGAAAGTTTAACCCCATTAGTATAGAAACCATATCAGCCATGCAATTAAAGAAGGAAAGAAGAAGAGGAGGCCTAATCTATATGGTTGAAATTGATGAAGGAAAAGAGGAAAATACCCCAACCTTTGAAAATACCCCTTTCTTAAAAGAATTCAAGGATGTATTTCCAGAAGAATTACTCGGCTTACCTCCTAAAAGGAAGTTTGACTTTTCTATCGACGTACTACCGGGAGCTGAACCAGTGTCAAGGGAACCTTACCGAATGAACACAACTGAATTACAAGAACTCAAGATGCAATTAGAGGAACTCTTAGCTAAGGGATTAATAAGGCCAAGTGTATCACCATGGGGAGTGCCAATCTTATTTGTTAAGAAGAAGGATGGAACCTTAAGACTATGCATCGACTATAGGATGTTGAACAAGGTCACAATAAAGAATAGGTATCCCTTACCTCACATAAAGGATCTTTTTGACCAAATGAAAGGAGCAAAATTTTTCTCAAAGATAGACCTTCGGTCAGGGTACCATCAACTCAGAATTAAGGAGGAGGACATTCTGAAGACAACTTTCAGGACTGGATATGGGCATTATGAGTTCACAGTAGTTCCTTTTGGTGTAACCAATGCCCCAGCTGCATTTATGAACCTAATGAATAGTGTACTCTATGACTACTTGGATAAATTTGTTTTAGTATTTCTGGATGACATATTGATTTACTCTAGGAATGAGGAGGAACATTTAGTACACCTACAAATTGTTTTGCAAAGGTTGAAAGAACATAAGTTATATGGGAAATTGTCAAAATGTGCCTTCTTTGAGCAAAAGATTCACTACCTTGGGCATATAATATCAAAGGAAGGAATAGCAGTTGATCCAGATAAGATAAAGACAATACTAGAATGGACGATCCCTAAAAATGTTTCAGAGGTAAGAAGCTTTATGGGGCTAGCAATATACTATAGGAGGTTTGTGGAAGGATTCTCTAAGTTAGCAAACCCCATCACCTCATTACAGAGGAAGGGTAAAAGGTTTGTGTGGACAAAACAAAGTGATAAGGCATTCCAGATCTTGAAGGGAAAACTAACTTCAACACCCATTCTAAAAGTACCAGATCCGAATGGACACTTCACAGTCGTAACTGACGCTTCTATTGAAGGTTTAGGAGGAGTACTTGTCCAAGATGAAGGGGTAGTAGCTTACGAATCTAGGAAGCTGAAGACTCATGAAGTCAATTATGCACCCCATGACTTAGAGTTAGCAATGATTGTGCATGCCCTACAGAAATGGAGACACTTCTTACTAGGGAAGCCCTTTGAGTTAAAGTCCGATAACCAAGGACTAAAGTACATCTTCACCCAACCCCACTTAAATGCTAGACAAAGAAGGTGGTTAGAGTTTCTAAGTGAATATGATTTTGAAATTGAATATATTAAGGGGAAGGAAAATAGGGTGGTAGATGCTTTGAGTAGGAAGAGACACTTGATGACTATAGCAACATTCAAAACTTCTTTCAAAAGACAAGTAAAGGATGAGCAGGAACATGACCCATGGTATGAGCAAGTCAAATTAACTTTAGAATACGATCCAACTGATCCTAAGGTTGAAGGGTATACATTAGACAAAGATGGGTTGCTCAAATACAACAATAGAATCTATATTCCGAATTCAGGAGACTTAAGGGAAATAGTCTTGTCAGAGGCTCACAATGCCCCTTATTTAGGGCACCTGGGAGTTAACAAACTTTATGCAGACCTAAAGAAGTTATACTTTTGGCAAGGGATGAAGAACGACTTAGTCAAGTATGTGGCTAAATGTTTGGAGTGTCAAAGAGTAAAGGCAAAACATAGACATCCAACTGGATTATTACAGTTACATGATGTACCTCAACACAAGTGCCAAGTTATTAGCATGGATTTTGTGCAAGGGTTACCCATGTCACCTTCTAGGCACGATACAATAATGGTGGTAATTAACAAACTCACTAAGGTGGCACACTTGATACCAGGGAATCTAACAGATGATGCACCTACCTTGGCTAGGCGCTTTGTTAAGGAAATATTTAGGTTGCATGGAATGCCAGAGAAAATCATATCATATAGAGATGCTAGATTCACTTCAAGGTTTTGGACAACTCTTCAATCAACTCTGGGAACTCAGCTAAATTTTTGCACTGCATACCATTGTTAGGCCCAATATGGAAAGCTAATGTACTAAGAGGGGAGGGGTGAATCAGTACTTCAAAATTTTTCTTCAACAATAACTTTACTGTTATGCATAAACCGAATAGTGCAGTAACATAATATAAAGCTAAAACAAATAGATAACAATCATACATGATTCACTCCATGACACATATATTTTGGTTACGCAGAAACTCTTGGTTAGAGAGAAAAACTGTGGTGGGGATGGCACCCACAACTTCACTACTGCAATAATAAAGGTTGCTCGGTTAGAGCTACATGTTTAGCTATTTTTGATAGCTTACCTTGTTAGGAGTATCAAGATCTATTAGATCTACCTTGCTAAAGGATTTTACAACACTTAATCTAAATGATGCACCTGGTTAAAGGCTTTACAATTTATAGACTTGATTAGAGTCTTTTACCCTGTTAAAGGTTTCTCTTATAATTTCAAAATATTACAATAAAATCATGACAAATATCTGCAACTTTACATTTGGAATGTTATAGCAGATTCTATGTGCTCAGAATAAGATTACCTTGCTTATAGCATACCTCGGTAACCCATATAGTAACTCATTAAACCCTTCTGTTTACTCTGTTCTTTGATTGTTCTCTGAAATCCTTCTTGGTGACCTCTGTGTCTCTATAACAGTCATAACACTTAGTGCTTTCACAGGTCTTGCTTCATATATTTCTATATCTTCCTTTCTGTCATGCTACATGTACATTTGATCTTAATCCATGTTGTATAAATAGATCTCTTATGATGGTGATCCATTCATTGCTTCGATCCTACAAACATGATTTATCAAATGAATAACCATGCAAAATATTTCATTGGTTAGATGACCTCAAAATCATACACAATCTTTAAGTGCAATTTCCAATGTGATAACGGTTAGATGTTCCTTGATCTTGTAACACGTTTCCATATGTATGTCCAGGTTCAATGAATCTGGTAACATGTTTTACTCGGTGTGTCATCTTTGCTGCTCGGTAGACATGGAATGATACTCAGTAGACAGCTCGGTGCATACTAGGCTCTTGACTAATTTCTTCTATAACCGACTAGACTGTGCATACCGACTGAATATTTCGGTAGAGATAATCGACTAGAGTATATAGAATAACTTTGAACATAAAACTAATGGCAACTTGATAAGTAGTAACAATCTCCCCTTTTGACATTAGTTGAGATGTTTGACAAAAACTACTTTCAAAGTTATAACTCAATTATCTATATACTTGCAAAATTTGACTATACTGACAGTATATACAATAATATATCCAGATATACTCCCCTTATCGATATACTGTACAAAACTCAGATTTTGCATGCTCAGTGATCTACTCTTGGGTACTTTGCTTACTTTGTTCGGTATACTCCCCCTGTATATTACACTCCTTTTGTTTGATATTATACTTTGATGCTTTGAATACTATATCTGCTTTGAATACTATATCATTCCCCCTTTTTGACAAACATCAAAATTTAGTTACCATTCAGTGGTGGCAACTGGTCAAAAATGGTTTTGTACTTTGTCCGTGCTTCGGTGAGAGCGACAGAGAGGGCATCCTTTACACTATCCATTAAAGAATTCCATGCTTGAATATCAGCCAATAATGATATTAGGCCATCTAGAGTGCTTCCCTCTTGTGTAGTAGACAAGTATGTGGCTCGGTTGATCTATTCTTGGACGGATGAAAGATGAGGAAGGAATAATGTCAGAAATGTCATTATGTCCATCCTGATCTTGTGTTCTTCATTTCTTAGGTCCAATTGTTGAGCCATGAGCTATTGTAACTTTGTATAGAAATTCTGAATAGAATTGGGCTCTGTGGTCAACTTATTTGAGAGATCGGTGATCTCTTTCTCAATTGTTTCTGTTTTATTTTTGATGTCTTTAATGAATAAAGAAAGTGTATAGAGTTTCTGAAATAAATAAAGAATGTGCTTGAGTTGAGGAGTCAACTCAGTAATAAATTTGACAAGTTTGACTTTGCCAATAGCTATAGCTTTCTGTACCTCTTCTATCATTTTTGCAGTGAGCTCCTTGTCTTTTAGCTTGCTCAAATATTTCGATGCATCTACTCTAGATGTCTCTATCTTGGTTAGGAGTTCATCCAGTTGAATGTGGATGGCTGCATCTTTGGTTATTGTAGCTACAGGTAGCATATCTGTTAAGAGTGCTTTCACCTTCTGAAGTACTTTATTTTTCTTTTGAATAGCCATTTGCTTCTCTTGTTCGGCCTTTGCTTTGCATAGTTCACCGAAATCAATGAGTGCTCGCCCCTTTAATTTGGATATATCAACATTGGGCAACACTATTGGTTTTGACAAATCTACTTTGAAACTATGCTTTTTCATCTTCTTTTCTTTACCTTTCACCAAATGAACTAAGACAATGGCTTGTGAGGCTTTATGACCCTCGATAGGTTGCTCGGTAGAGGCAACACTTTGGTCGGTTTCTTTAGCCTCTATAGTGTCCTTTTGTGTCTCGGTACTCGGTGTCTTAGTTGCAACATTTTCAGTGCTAGAAGGATCCTGAGATGTCTATTTTTGAGTAGTTCCTTCTCCTGTTGTAGACTTGTGACCTTCAGTGCCTGTATCTGTATCCTAAGGGGTTTCGATTGTGACAGGTTGCTTGACTGGTGGATAAGGCTGAACTTGTTCCAAGACTGATTCACTGGATACAAGTTTTGCATATGCATTTCCTTCTATCATTTCCTATTCTGGTGCCTTTGTATCCATGATATCTTCATCTATTTGAATGGTGTCAGCAGGATCTTGCTCGGTAACATCAGGATCTTGCTCGGTGACATCAACTATTTCAACTTCAGCTTGCTCACCGGCATCCTTGTTTCTAAAGATTTCCTGCCACTTTTCTTTTGTCTCATTTTCCAATTCAATATATAGCCCATTCATCAGTTTCAAGGCTTTTTGTTTGACGAAGAACTTTGTGTGGTAGGTTGTCAGATGTTCTTTTATTTCGGCTACTGACATGTCAGGAAAGAGATGTACCAGACTTCTTTCTCTGATCTATTTCTCCGAGTCTAGGGCATATTGCCACTTGTTATCAATATGTGCATATAATTCTTTTGGGAGAGAATTAGAGACTTCTAATGGGACTAATCGAAATTTCAGAAGTATGCAGATGACAACTTCCTCAATTTGTCTCTTTTCATCTTCATTTCTGGATTCATACTTAACATATCAGAATCCTCGAACTCCACCATATTATTTCAGATTAGCACAAAAAATTTCAACACTATGTGCATTTACCTTCTTGCTCTTGACAATCTAAAATTTGCTTGCATCCTCAGATTCGGTGTCACTAGACTCTTTTGCCAAAATGAGTCTCCGAGTAGATTTCTTGTAAGTTTTTGTTACCTTGGGAATAGTAACACTCTTTGTTTTCTTACTCGGTGAAGCTGTAGATGCTCTTGTGTTAGGTCACTTTGTTGGAGGAGTCAGTGAGGCCTTTGATGTGTCCTATTTCTTTCTTTTCAACACTTTTCCCTTAGGCAATTCGGTGCTCAGTGTTATAGCTGCCTCTTGGGCTTCAGATTCCTCTTCGGTAATGGCTATAGTGCCTTTGACAGGTGTGGAAGAATAATCTTCTCCGAATTTCTCCGATAATCCCTTTATCATCTTTGTTGCCTTTCTTGTAGCTTTGGGTACTACAATGCTCATTTTTACCTTTTCCTTCACTTCTTCATAGGTTCCATACCTCAGCTCAGTAGCATGCCTTGGTAATATGAGAAATGCATCAATTTGTTGTTGTGTGATGTCAAAATCAATCTTGTAACCCATAGGTGACAAAGATTGAGTTCTTGGTTCCACAACATTCACATAATAGTAATCAGTGTCTACTTCAAAACATATGTCATCTTTGTATTTTTCCACTAGCTTGGGTGGAATCCGGTACCTGTTATGCATTTTCTCTTGAAATTTACTGAAATAATCATCCATAATATCATTAAAATTATCTCCTAGCTTCTTAATGAAGTCATTGATCTGATGGGTGATTGGTCGGTGTAGTTCCTAAACAAATTTACCGACTGATGGAAAGAATTTTTCAAAATAGAAAAACATGCATACAAGTAGTGATCCAAACTTTTGTGTATTAGTTGAGTTGTTCTTCTTCGACTTCCTGATGGTGTTTAGATTCTCAAAAAAGTTTTTCAGCAACACCTCACATAGATCAATTTTCATTCCCTTTTTCACAATTTTGTATGCTAGGTCTACTGCTGCACAGGGTACACTATTTTCCCTTGCCGATTGGAAGAAACAGTAACCTATTACTCTAATGGAAAATTTTAGTTCTGCATCAGTGACATTATTCAGTTTCAGTCCTCTGCAATCTGATTCCACTCCGGTTAAACTGATCAATTCCTTCTATGATATCATCTTTTGAGCTCGGGCATGATCATAAATAGGGTAACTGGTGATCAGATGAATGATTTCCTTGGTAATCTTAAACGGTTGCTCTTCTAGCCACATGAAATCATCATGAACTCTGCTTAGAAAAAACTTGACCCACTGGGGTTTGAACACACGGGGATAGGTTAGGGCTTCAGTTAATCCCTTGATCTTAATATGCTCATACTTGCTATTCAATTTACCATCGGTGCACAATTCATCATAGGTGTCTTTGATTTCAACATGACCGAGTTCTTCAACATGACATTTGGTGAAAAATCACACATCCTCGACTAATAACACTCTATCCGGGATGAGAGAAAATGGGGTTTTGTCATCTGGTTCAGATGCAACTTTGGGAGTTAAAGAGTATTTTAGTGAGGGCTTTTCAACATTCTTAACAACGATGGGATCTTGGATCTTAGGTGCCATTTGTAGATTTCAGATAAAACTAACAAAAGATCCTTAGGGTTTGAGGATTTTCAAACGACAGACGCTTCACACTTAGCAGATAATAATAACTTGATAAGATCGGTAAACCAACTTAACAATATGTTGAGATTGATGTAAATACCTTGAATTTTGCTTTGTAGAAGGTTTAATCACCTTAGATTCACTTTGCTCTACTCTCTTGAAAACTTGGTATGTGAAAATGACCGCGTAAATGCTTTAAGTACACAATATACCTTATCGAGCTCCGTGCAGGTTAGGTTAAAGCATTAAATGCAGTCAGTTCCACTAAACTTTCTTCCCCCTTTTTTTTGTGCTTTAACCGAGTAACCAAACTTCCTTCATTTACTGACTTGATAGGTTTCTTGTATTCACCGACTTGACAGGTTTCTTGTATGGTGCTCCAAAAGACTTTGATAGAATTTCAAACTTACTAATACATCTTTAACTATGCAGATTTTGACTTAAGTACATAATAAAATAGGAACTATTAAGATTTAATCTTGAGAGAATGTAGTCCCTTCATAGCTTTACCGATTAATTTGGAATAGGTGCACCTAACTCGGTAGGTAAGGTGCTTTCTT
Source organism: Cryptomeria japonica (assembly GCF_030272615.1). Taxonomy (NCBI): domain Eukaryota; kingdom Viridiplantae; phylum Streptophyta; class Pinopsida; order Cupressales; family Cupressaceae; genus Cryptomeria; species Cryptomeria japonica. Next base: position 703,015,481 of record NC_081408.1, read on the forward strand.
CATTTGACACAATTTCCTTCTTTTTCCAAATCATCTGTAATTTGTCTTTTATTTCTTTAGTGTCTTTTCTAGGTTGATCTCTACAATCTCCAGCCAAGTGTCCAACTTTGTGACAATGAAAACATGCCATACCAGGATTTCTCCATGATCTTCAGTTGTTCATCCCAAACCTTATAAAGTAGTTGGCACTTATATGTCCATATCTTCCGCAACATTCACACCATATCCTTGTATTGTAATCCCATGGTACTGCAGAATACTGTTGGTAAGGATCTGTGTGAGCTCGGTAACCTCTAGCATTTGCTCGGTGTGCAGACCACATATAGTTCTTTTGCTTAAGCCAACACTTCTTGGTACTATGTCCATATCTATTGCAATTTTTACAAAACCCTTTGAATTTTGCCTTCTGATAATTGTTAACAGACTTTGTCCTACATTGATTAGATGTGTGACCATATTTATTGCAATTGTAACAATAACCATTGGACTTAGTGACATTCGGTTGCTTACCTTTTCTGATTTGACACATGTTGGCAATGTGACCTTGATTTCCATAGTAGTTGCAAATAGGCTTCTTTCTTTTGATGTTCTTCTTGATTCCAGCTTGCTTTGATGATTCTCCTCTCTCGGTAGTATGGATTCCCTTCTCAACAAAGTCTTTTCCTTTGTAACCGAGTCGTGCATCTTTGTTGGGTCGTCTTGTGTTCAGTTGCTCATCCAACATCTTTGATGATTAATAACTCTTCTTCAGTGTTTCTTTGGATTTCTTCTTTGTTTCAAGTTCATTGGTCAACCTTGATACTTCAAGTTTCAATGCTTGATTCTCACCATCTTTCAAATTTGCTTCATGATGTGCATAACCTAGTTGATCTGACAAGTTTTGTTGAATTCCAGTCAAACTTGTGATTTCATCATTGTTATCAAATACTAAGGCTTCAAGTTGTTGTTTCTCTCTTTCTAGATCTCTTACTTTATCCTCGGCTGTCCTCAATGCATCAAGATTTTCAGTCATCTGTGTGTTGAAATGTTCATGTTCTCTTTTCATTGCTTTTAGTTGATCAACCAGTGCTTTGTTCTTTTCTTTCAATACTCCAATCATTTCTTTAGTCTCTTCAGACATACTATTCTTAGATGATGTCTCAATTTGTTCCACTAACTCTTGAGAGTCCTGCAAATCATCAGATAATCTTCTTCTCACTTTCAGAGATTTTTGCATTTGCCTTTGCATGTTTGCAATCACTTGATTAGCATGATCCAGCTCTTCTTGCAGATACACAATCCTCCGAGATTGTTTATAGCCTTCCATTGATAAGATCTTTCTCTTTAGGTAGTTAAACCCTTTTCCAAGATTGAAGCTTTGATACCAATTGTTAGGCCCAATATGGAAAGCTAATGTACTAAGAGGGGAGGGGTGAATCAGTACTTCAAAACTTTTCTTCAACAATAACTTTACTGTTATGCATTAACCGAATAGTGTAGTAACATAATATAAAGCTAAAACAAATAGATAACAATCATACATGATTCACTCCATGACACATATATTTTGGTTATGCAGAAACTCTTGGTTAGAGAGAAAAACTGCGGTGGGGATGGCACTCACAACTTCACTACTGCAATAATAAAGGTTGCTCGGTTAGAGCTACATGTTTAGCTATTTCTGATAGCTTACCCTGTTAGGAGTATCAAGATCTGTTAGATCTACCTTGCTAAAGGATTTTACAACAGTTAATCTAAATGATGCACCTGGTTAAAGGCTTTACAATTTATAAACTTGATTAGAGTCTTTTACCCTGTTAAAGGTTTCTCTTACAATTTCAAAATATTACAATAAAATCATTACAAATATCTACAACTTTACATCTTTAATGTTATAACAGATCCTATGTGCTCAGAATAAGATTACCTTGCTTATAGCATACCTCGGTAACCCATATAGTAACTCGGTAAACCCTTCTGTTTACTCTATTCTTTGACTGTTCTCTGAAATCCTTCTCGGTGACCTTGGTGTCTCTGTAACAGTCATAACACTTAGTGCTTTCACATGTCTTACTTCATGTATGCGGGAAAAGTGGGCTGATAAAACTTAATATGTGAAAATATTTCAAAATACTAGTCCACACACACACACAGGACTTCTTGATGCAAGCTATGGAGTAACATAGTGTTACTCAGCTTCCCAAGGAGGGTCCCATGGTTCTCTATCTCACAATGTCCCTCAAACCAACATTTTTGCTCTCAGATCACTGAGCAAAATGGTATAGGGATGGCAAATATGAGAACGAGAGATGCTTTTGATTGATTTTAGTATGAGATGTGTTGTAAGCTATGTATGATGCTAAAATGCAATAAACTAACTATAAGATGACAAGATTAGTATGAATACTATCCTAGCATACTATATTTAGTCTATGATTGAACTAAAATGATAAAGAAAGTAATCTAAGCATGCATATTAGATCTAAAAGAGGCTAAATGAAGAGCATAAAGATGATGAAAAAGCTTGAAAGTATTTGAGCATAAGTGTGATGCTTCAAATTTGAAAGATGATTGTTAAGAATGGAGGAATGAGGGCTCTATTTATAGCACAAACAGGGCAATGGATGGTCAGGATTGAAAGGTTTAATCAAGGGCCAGGTTTGAAAGTTGGGGATCCATGTGCACAATTTGTACCAATGAAATGGTGACAAGTGTCAACATAGGATTGGGTTGAGAAAAGAGGTTGGAGGCATTAAAGGCCTGAGAAGACCTCATGGTTATCTAAAGGCTAAGGGTAAAGTCTAAGTTAGGCTTACCCACTGGATTAGGAGTTAATCCAAGGATAAACCTTTGTGCAAATGATTAAGAGATAATCAGGGTCAAAGCATTAAAGGCCTGATGAGACCCTTGGGTTGGATAGAGGTTGAGTCAAAACAAATGTTTTAACCATGTGGGAAGGTTTGAATTAACCATTAATGGTTATTGGAGACTTTGGGGATTAAGTGGTTGAAGATTGGAAGCCTTTAATGGTTTTCAAAGACTTTAAGGGTTTTAGTGGTTGAAGGTTGAAAACCTTCAATGGTTATCAAAGACTTTAAGGTTTTTGAGAAGTGACTTCCCTTTGCTTAGGGATGTGACAAAATTTAGAGGAGGGTTAGGTTAATTAGAAGTGATTAGAAGATTCTAGAAGGGATTAGGAAGGGGTTTGGGATTTTGCAAGTGGATAGGGGGATAATAGGATTTAATTGAATTAAATGATTTTCATTCAATTTGGTTGTAATTAAATAAATTTGATTTATTCAATTTGGGATAACTATTTAATTAAATTTGAATTTAATTAAAAGTGTCTAGGGGGATTTAATTGAATAAAATGATTTATTCATTAAATAGGTATAGTGAATTTAATTTAAATAAATTGAATAATTTATTTAATTAAATAGAAGAGTGTGGATAATTTAATTAAATTGAATTTAATCAAATAGAAAAATGAACATAAAATATTCATTTAGAAATGTGGTCATTTTTATACGTCTACACTTCATATATTTCTATATCTTCCTTTCTGTCATGCTACATGTACATTTGATCTTAATCCATGTTGTATAAATAGATCTCTTATGTCAGTGATCCATTCATTGCTTCGATCCTACAAACATGATTTATCGAATGAATAACCATGCAAAATATTTCATTAGTTAGATGACCTCAAAATCATACACAATCTTTAATTGCAATTTCCAATGTGATAATGGTTAGATGTTCCTTGATCTTGTAACACGTTTCCATATGTAACACGTTTCACTCAGTGTATATCAACTCGGTGTGTCATCTTTGTTGCTTGGTAGATATGGAATGATACTCGGTAGACAGCTCAGTGCATACTGGGCTCTTGACTACTTTCTTCTATAACCGATTGGACTGTGCATACCGACTGAATATTTTGGTAGAGGTAACCGACTAGAGTATATAGAGTAACTTTGAACATAAAACTAATGGCAACTTGATAAGTAGTAACAACCATCCTAAAACTGACGGTCAAACAGAAAGGACAAATCAAATTTTGGAAGACCTACTTCGCATGTACTGCATGGACCAACAGAAGAAATGGGAAGAGTACTACCTCTAGTAGAGTTTGCTTACAATAATACATATCAAACATCCTTGGGAATGACACCTTTTGAAGCATTGTATGGTAGACCATGTCGAACACCTTTGAGTTGGGATAGTCTTGAAGATAGAGTAATTGTTGGGCCAGATATGTTGAAGGAGATGGAAAGGAAAACTAAGGAAATTAGACAGAGATTGAAGGAAGCCTCAAATAGGCAGAAAAGTTATGTAGACAAGAACAGGACACCAAGGGAGTTGGGAGAGAAAGTATTCCTAAGGGTTAGGCCACATAAGAGTTCCATAAGGTTTGGGAAAAAGACTAAGCTTGCACCTCGTTATGTTGGACCCTTTGAGATATTGGAAAGGATTAATCCAGTTGCATACCGGTTGGCCTTACCTCCCTAGTTGAGCCGAATCCATGATGTCTTCCATGTTTCTCTTCTTAACAATTATGTACCTGATGAGAAACATATTTTGAATTGGGATGCTTTACAAGTCCAAGAAATGGGAGGAATAATGATAGAGCCATTCAAAATCTTGTAGAGGTGCCAGTGCCAATTGCGCAATAGAGAGGTTGATCTATGCAAAGTACAATGGAACCAGTATGATGAAAAGAATGCCGCATGGGAAGATACTAAGGAAATGCAACAACTGTTCCCTTTTTTGTTTTAAACTATTCATGAACTATAGACTCTTTTGGATTCATTCAATAAGTGCATCGAGACGATGCACAAATTAAGGGGGGGAGGATGTCACAACCCTCCTTTATCACTTTTGATTTAAATACAATTCTATTATGTTTTTTTTGGTTAAGCTATTAAAAATGATTGAATAAATGTTATAAAAGAATAAAAATATTAATAACCACACACACACACATACTTGGAGAGTATAATTCAAAGGCATTATTTTTATTTTTATTTATTTTTCCCACTCCCAATTATGGCACATGTTGTAGGAGGAATTAGAAGCTTCTAGAGGAATCTCCACCACCTTGCATGTAACTCCACCACTAAGTTTTTAATCAATTTGCATGAGTCCAATATTGGAAAAGAATCTCTTTTTTAATTAAATTTTCTAAATAGTGGAATTGAGGGATTTTTCTTATAAAATTGTATGCAAGTTTCAAAGAAGGGAGTTGATTATGTTTTGAAGAAAATTTCCCAAGCTTTTAGTAGTAGGATCTTCTTTGGTAGTCTCATTTTCGTTGCAGGATTTTTAAGTTGTTGTTTGAAAGATTTCTCTCAAGTTGCAAGGAAGGATAAAAAAGGATAGCTGGAGGATTCAACATCAAGCTTCGATAAGCCGGGTTGTCTTCTTGTTATTTAACATTCACATATGAGAAATGGTATTATCCAAAATATAGTTTCTAGATCTTCCCTTATTGTAAATCTTTTCTTCTTATTTAGGAATAAATATTGATAAAATACTTTCACATAATGCATGTAAAAGATAGCTTTATTATTTATTTTATTTTCTTTAGGAAATATGCACATGATCTTGCTTTTTGCTTTTCCAAAGATTTTAGATCTATCCAAAAACCATATTTCCCTTATTTAAAATTCTTTTTTTGAGATTAAAAATCTTCCATGTGTGATTAAATGATATGAATCTTAATATTTATTCTTCTCTTGAATTCTTTCTCTGGCTCTTCGAATGGAAATTTGAAAGTAAAATCTCATCCTTTAATTAAATTTTACTTCTCTGTGAACAGAAAAGTCTGATAATAAAATATAAACCTCGTTGTGTTCATTATTCACTATGGGAAATATTATTCTTTTCCTCTCAGAAAGCCCTCTCTCTGTGAATATTAATTTTCTGATTACTGTTTAAAACATTTTACCTACCTCTGTGATAACTTAATTATCTATTTCAGTTCTGAAGCAAATCTCTCCATTTCAATTTATTCCTGTGAATAAATTCTTGTTCTTATTTTCATAAATACTCTTTTTTATATACATTAAAAAATCTGGGAATGTAACCACACACACACACACACACACACACACACACACATATATATAATTTATTCCAAACGAAAATGAATATATTTAATATTGCAAGTAAACTTAATGTAAAAATCATGTCCTTCGAAATCTATTTCAAATGGGCATCGGACAACGTGCAGGGTAGTGGAGGTGGTTAATGTAACCGCCAGGGAAGTGGTACCCTCCACTTCCCTTGCGGTCACTGTCATGGCAGTGGCCACAGGGTAGTGGAGGGGACCACAGGGTCCCCTCATCACTGCGGGCCTACTTCCGCAGACCCGCAGTGGTGATGGGACCTGTGGGCCCCACTCCCCACTAACCCTTAAACAAAGATTTGCCTATCTTCTTTTTTTATATATATTTATTATTATTATTTTTTATATATAAATATAAATGTATAAATTTCAATTTAGGAATTGTTAATTCTTTTCTTAGTATAAATTTTAAGTTATTAAATTTAACTTAGAAAAATTTATAAATATCGGGGATTAATGTGTAGTAAATTCATAATTAATTTATCTTAAGTAAATTTTATATTTGTAAATTATATAATTAGAGTTGTTCGATCCATTTAAGATCCATTGGGGCACTTAGTTGGCATTTTGGCAATTAATTCATATTAATATGATTCGAACCAAATGTCTAAGCTAATTACTATTTTCGGGTCCAGTGACTCTATAAGTGATTATTCTCATGATAGAAATCAAGGTATTTCTCAACCTTGCATGTAACTTACTCTATCCTTGCTTCATGCAAATTACTTAATTGCATTTTTTTCTTCATCTTCATGCAAGTCATATATTCTAGTTTTGAATATTAAATAATTTAGTTATGGTTTTTATTCTACGTAGTTCATCAAGTAGTTATTTCAATTAATTGAGCTTTTCAATGTTTAATTATGCATGTTCAATTCATAATTGTTTCCAAGCATGTTTTTCATAAGTTTCTTAGTTAAGAAAACTAAATAAAGGAAGTCCGAAAAACCAAAACCTAGCAGTGTTCGGTATATACAATGCCTCTAGGTCACGCTTATGGGTAATGCCATCGTGTTGAACTACTGCACTTAGCGCCTAATAAAACTGCATCAATGACGTTTGTGGCATCGTCCCTATAAATCGTCGGGGAGTAATAAGGGACACTTGGAAGTTAAAATCCAAGGGGCGGGTAATCCCCCTTGGATCGATAATCTAATAAGATAATCCTTAAATGATTTTTCATCCGCTGAGTTAAACCATAGTAAACCCCCTTAAGGTTATTTGAGTGAAATACTTTTATGAAATTGATATAATCTCGAAGAGTTGTTGACGATTGACAATTGGTCAAGGGTGATGCTTATGATAGGTATTAGCATGTAGTTGTTCAGGTCACAAACAATAGGCCATCTTGAGCCTTTGTTTAAGTGCTACCACCGTGGGTAGCAACCGCAGAGAAACTGTCTAGGACATTGACCCTAGAAAGGGTTGCATACCCACTAATAAGTTTACATGAAACCATAGAGTAGAAAATAGAACTACATACTTTACGCCTTGATCTCGTGCTGAAACGGGTATGTAGGCAGTCTTGGGACGGAGTTGTCCCTAGTACTCAGGCATTCGTGGGTGGGGTCTAGGTTTGGTAAAGAAGGATTGAGTGGAATCCTAATTTGAAAGATAAGTATAATAAAATGGCAAAAGTAATTCAATGCATACTCGGAAGGAATCCCGTATGGATTCACTTGACTTCTCGAGGCTTTAAGCCAAATTTCGAGGCGGAATTCAAGCTTCTATTATGTTATTTAATTACTCCTAAGGACGGCGACCTCGGTGCACTTTTGTTAGAAGAGTGTAGTACTTAGTGAGTGGCTCAGGACTCGAATGGTCCCGATGAGTCTAAGTCTTTGGCCAGAGCACCTCCTATCCTGATTAAATAAATGCCTACCTTGTATGGGTAGATGCCTATCCCGTATTGGATAGATGAAATCTTATGTCCCGTATGGACAAATGCTTAACCCATATGGTTAGATGCTTATCCCGGATGGATGAATGCCTAATCCAAATGGATGGATGCCCAGAGTATGCGATTGAATCAAACACAATGATTAAATTAAAAAAAAAAAAAAAAAGAGGTCGCATTTTGTTGAGTTAAGTATGGTGGGTTAGTACAATTATTCCCTAATTATTTTTCTATTACAATGAAACATAATCCTATTTTAACCCCTCCCAACTTCAAAGACAACATCAAAGAACTGCAAGAAATTAGCTGCACCCTGGCTAAAGCCCTGGAAAAAATCTGATTCCTGGATGGCCTGCTAGCTTTTCGATGCTTTTGTGGGTTTTCTTCGGTTTTCTGCTGGTTTTTTCTTTTTAGTTATGTTCCTCTCTATTTCTCGTGGCTTTTTTGTTTAAGTCTTGCTTGTAAAGGGTTTCGGGGCCCCTTCAAAACCTTCTTTTTCATTAATCAAAAACATAATCCTATTTTAACAACAATAAATTATTTTTCCTTTTTTTGACAGATTTTATAAAATCCAAAATTTGCCATTTTTGATCATTTTCAAATCTATCTAGAAAATCATGAAAACTTCTAAATATCTAAAAAATATAACTTCAACACAATGCTAAATTTTTAAACTAATAACAATCATGAGTTTGAGAATAACTGAAAAATCAACTTTCTAAAATCTAGGGAAAAACAATGCTATTTTCAAAGCCCAAATGAAGGATTTTGGCCCTGAAAAATGGCATTGAGTTGAGGTTCAATCAAACTAGGTTTGTCAAAAATCCAAACAAATCGTCATGATACACCTCCCCATCAAAGTTAAGCTTAATTAGACAACTGAGTCAAAAGTTATGGCCCCACGAAATCCCTGCATTATTCTCCTCTCGTTGAAAAGAACACAACTCCTACAAGTTCCTATCCTCAAACTGTTCCCACTTAAGTTGATCCATCTTTTTAAATTTGCACTGTAATCCATGTGCTTTTTTCTAGTGCTAATCCTTCCCAGTGGACCAAGTATCTATTATATTCTCCTTGTCAAGTATGGATAGTCTTTTTATCTAAAATTTGTGCAATCTTTTCCTTTTTCTTGCTTGGAATTGTTTGTTGGCAATCTATGTCCTCCTCACTATCATCAATGTGATATTTGATGGGTTTTGTTTTTGGCTATTTTATATGAACTTTATGTTATGTTAGATTTGTCATGTTGTGACTTAGACATTACGGTTGGGATAGATATAAGCCTTTTTGTGTTTAACCTATTAACTTTGCTATCTATTAAACAACATTATAAATGATATATTAAATCCATTTTAATGATAAGGGAATGCTTGATTAAATGTTGAATGAAAGTAGTATTGTTCAAATATATGTTGTGCGTACTAACTTCTGTGTATACAGTTGTAGGAGAGACCAAGTCAACAAAGTATATTTGTTGCTGATTTGAAGAATTGCAGTCCTGATCAAATAGAATTGTTGAACCAGTCAAGCCAGAAGTGATAACTATCACAAAACTCCTAGTTACAATTGATGCAGTTGTTTCTTCAAAACATGTGTCGGTTTGTTGAGGAAATCTAGAGGAAACATTGGCCTATATTTGTGCATGAGATTGAGTACTAGAATGATTCATTCTTCTATGCTTTTATTTCTAATAAAGGTCACCCTCCTAATATGTTGGGAGTGGATCGACTATGTAGTTAGTTAGTTGTAGAATATGTTATAAATCCATCGATTAGAGATGAAGAATGTAGTTTTATCTTACTTGAGCACCAAGTGTACTTTGTCTCAGAGGTGAAAATAATAAAGAGATTTTAGTAATGCCATATTCACTGTAAAAAAGTATCAATGTGTTTTATGATTCTTTTGTAATCTTTAGATTTGGTTAAGATTCTGGAGGCTCATCCAAGGGGGCCCACTTGGGGAGCATCCATGTTCATATACTTTCATTTCATTCTGTGTAAGTTCATTAGCAAGCTTATGTTTGTTGGTTAGAATCTTTCAATTGACTGTCCTGCAGCCACAGAAACTCCATTCCATGACTATTCCTGCAACCAAAGAAAAACAAAGTTTATGGTTACTAGTTGGTTAGTTCATTTTCTGCATAAAGTTATTAGTTTCATATTAAGTAGATTAAGTTTCTTAGTGCACATATAGTTTAGACCTGTTTAAAGTATACATTCTTGGGTAGACAAGTGAATGAGCTTCTGATTAATGAATTAGTAGTCGAATGATGCAGAGAATTGAACCTTTCGGTCAAGAAAATGTGTCTTAATTAGTAGGGCATTATTTAGGAACCAACATTTTTGGTGTCATTGCTGGGGAATTATGTTTACTTTTCTGTTAGAGTTGCCTAAATTCTAATGACTACGCCTTAAAGGTGAATCAGTGGGTTTGGAATGCATTTTTTTTGCTTTGGCAGTAGGAGAAACTATGGATGAGGGTTTTGCTTTCTAGACTTTAGGTCTTGGAGGACTATCCTTTTCAACATTATACACCCTTTGCATAAAAATTTCTTCTGGCTCCCTAGATGTTTCCTTTAATGGTGTTTTAACTTTTACAGACTCCTCCTTCTGCTTTTTAGAAGGGGGTGAGGGTGCTAGGGTTTCTGTTTTCTCTGCATTTTTTTCAAAAAAAGATTAATCATTATGGTCTTTTGAAGAGGAGGCTTATGATACTAATGTCCTCGACTTTTTCTTTCTAGAAATACTAGATCAAGATGCAGACCCCAAATTTTGAATTTGTTCCCTCTAAGAAAACTATCCCAAGATAAACCAGGGTTTGTTTCTTGTACACTTCTCTCTACTAATAACTTAATCAAACAATGGTGGGACACAAATTTTTCCCTACCTTTTTATGTTTCTGTAGACATCTTCTTCAACATGTGGTACAAAACACTTAGAACGTTTATGTGTCTTCCATGGCGGAGATGAGAGAGAAGCTTAAAATGTACAACATGTAGAAGAGATTGACGACCCTCACAGGTAAGATAATTAATAATGTATATTACTCTAGGAGCCCATTCTACTGGCAGAGATGTCCTACTTATACCTTGTCTGGTAACCATTAATGGAGGATCTCTTGGAAGTGTGAATTCAACCCTTGTTGTTCTTGCATCAAAGGTGTCTAAGCATTTTTCTCCAACTGCGGGTAGTCCGGTTATCTCAACTATGTGTTCTTCTATGGATACTACTTTGACCCTTCATACCATGGCTTCCCCATATTGAAATGTGGATGCAAACTCATAGGCCATGACATTTTCAAGATTGTCGAGCTTAAAAAAGTAATCCAACCACCCACTTGTTTGAAATAATGGCAAATAGTCTACATTTGAAAGAAGTTCATGGTCTATCGGTTCATGTCTGATTGTTTGTCCTCCCATTTCTGCAGACTCAATATTCTATCAAAGTGACTCTTGTCTTCCTTCTGAAACTTAACAAAATTTTCTTAACTTGCTACCCCCAATCTTTACATATTACAGAGCTAATTATAGCGCTTCATTTATCACACGTATAAGCTAAAGACAACAGGGTGACAAGAAGGATATTTCAAAGAAAAATCATGACTCTAAGATTAGGATAGCTTAAAATAAATCTTTTTGCAAGGTGACTAATGTGCGAATTTTCATAATTCTACTTCACACTTTGCAAAAAAAATAAAAAATCATCAAATAGCCCCTCCCCCCAACCAAAATTTCACATGGGTCCACACATGGTTAGGGATGTCAAAACAAGCAGGTTGGAAAATAAATGATATTAAGTAATGATGAGGAAATAACTCAAATTAAATGCAATTAAGATTAATAAGTAGAAAAATACTTGCACACGTAGGTCTGAAGTTGTGATGCATGATAAGTAATAATTACCTGTGTTGATGTGATTGGCGATAAGCATGCAATGTAACAACAAAGCCAAAGAATGAAACAAAATGACGATGAATGAAAAAGTGAAAGATAGAGATGAGGTGGAATGACAATGGAAGAAAGAAGAAAGTGTTTCCATGTGGACATGAAAACTTTATTAGGAAGGAGGAAAATAGAACCTTATTCAGCACATGGTAAACTAGGAAGCCTGCCAAAGTTTCCTATAGAAAATTTGAAATTTGGATTATCTGTGAATTGTTGTAGAAACTCCTGTTTAGAACTAGGTTCGTGATAAAGGCGAAGCCTATGGCCATTTACCAACAACTTGAAATGAACTGGATCTATCGTGGTGAGTCGCACAACACCATTGTCAAAGACCTCAACAACTTCGTTCGGGCCCATCCAACATGTCTGTAAATTGCCCTGAGTAGCTTGGTATTTGGAGTCATATAACAATTCCCAATCTCTAGGGGAGAATTTATTATTTCTGATATGTTTATCATGCCATTGGGCCCTTTTCTGCTCGATGAGCTCTGTACGATGAAGAGCTTGCTTTCTATATTCATCAAGGGCATTAAGTTGCCTGATACATTCTTGTGCTTTAGCAATATCTATATCCAAGTTAAGGGTAGTCTGTAGAGTCTTGTATTCCAATTCTATTGGAAGAACATTTATTTTTCCATAAAGCAACTCAAATGGTGTGAAGCCATTAGTTTCCTTCCATGTTATTCTATAAGCCCAAACTGCCTCAGGTAGCCTAGATGCCTAGGACTTCTTATGGAGACCTACTGTTTTTTTGAGAATGGCCTCAATCTCCATGTTTGTGACCTCTGCCTAGCCATTGGCTTGGGGATGGTACGAAGTTGACTATTTATGACAAATTTTATAGTCATTCATCAGGGTTGTTATTAAAGTAGAATTGAATTGTGGCCCTTGATCAATTACTAACTCCTTGGGGACTCCATACCTAGTAAAAATTTCTTCATAAAGGAACTCTACAACTTTATTATCCCTAGCATGTTTTATAGCTCTAACTTCCACCTATTTGGTAACATAATCAATACAAACAAGGATATAAGAATTACCATTAGATGGAGGATCAATAGGACCAATAAAATCCATTCCCCACTTAACAAATGGAGTGATAACTACTTGTTATTGTAGAGGCATCTCATCAGATTTAGTTGGTCTCCCTATATGTTGATAGCGGTCACACTTCTTGGTATATTTAGTGGCATCCTTGTGAAGGGTTGGCCAATAACAACCAGTGTTGAGGATCTTCATGGAGGTCCGTTTTCCAGCAAAATGTCCTCCATAGGGCTCATAATAACATGCATGCATAATATCATAGGTTTCATTTTCTCTAACACATTTGCGCATCACATAGTCTGGCCTAGTATAGTATAGACATCCTGCAATCCAAGAATATGGAAAACTCTTTTCAACCAGCAACCTTTTCTCCTTTGGGGAAAAATAGGGAGGAACTTTGCTTGAAACTGGATAGTTTTCTATTTGCATACCATGGGGTATAAGTGATAATAGAAAATAGGCGCTCATCAAGAAATGAATCATCAATGATAGGTTCAGAGTTTGATGTAAGCCTTGAAAGAAAATCTGCTACCACATTGGCCTTTCCTGGCTTGTCCATTATTGTAATGTCAAAATCTTGTAGTAATAATAACCACCTAACTAACCTGCCTGCTACCAAAGGTTTGTTCATGAGATATTTGATGGTTGCATGATCAATATGGACAAACACTAGATACCCAGTGATATAATGCCTGAATTTGTTTAAGGCATTAGCATTTTCTTTTCTGTCACTATGTAGTTTAACTTATCTCCTTGCAATATTTCAAAGGGCATTCATCAGTATCTTCTCTGATATTTCTCTTAAATGACGAGTCATCTTTTTGGCTATTTTATATGAACTTTATGTTATATTAGATTTGTCTTTTTGTGATTCAGACATTACGGTTGAGATAGATATAAGCTTTTTTGTGTTTAACCTAGATTAACTTTGATATCTATTAAAACAACCTTATAAATGATATATTAAATCCATTTTAATGATAAGGGAATGCTTGATTAAATGTTGATTAAAAGTAGTATTGTTCAAATATATGTTGTGTGTGTTAACTTCTATGTATACAACTAGAGGAGAGACCAAGTTAACAAAGGATATATGTTGTTGATTTGAAGAATTGTAGTCTTGATCAAATAGAACTATTGAACCAGTCAATCCAACAATTGATAACTACCACAAAACTCCTAGTTATGGTTGATGTAGTTGTTGCTTTAGAACATGTGTCGGTTTATCAAGGAAATCTAGAGGAAACCTTGGCCTATATTTGTGCGTGAGACTGAGTCCTTTAGAATGATTCATTCTTATATGCTTTTATTTCTAATAAAGCTTGTCCTCCTAGTTTGTTGGGAGTTGTTGGTGTAAATAATTATTCATCATGAATATTATTACACCTTACTTAAGTTTACTTGGGAAATGTATTACATATTAGTTTGGGTATGAGACACTTGGGTGTTTGTGACACATTGGGATAGCGTGTGTAGGATAATTTCCACCTTTTATGGTGTTGATCTGATCTTGTTGTTACACTCCACATTCAGTGGGTGATCCACTTCATGTGGACTATTATATTATTTTCCTACCTACCCACACTTATTTCCTACCTACCCTTGTTTCTTATTGAGCCACATGTCATGTTTGTGTGCTCACATATCCCTAGCCTTGCCTATATAAGCAGGCTCATTTACATTGTTTGTATGATCAATCAATCTATATCTTGTAATGATCCAGTTGATCATATTTTGCATCTTGATAGAATACAGTTTATTCTTATCATCTATTTTGTTCTCTCTTATTTGTTCTTTCCATTGCCTCTAGATCTTCGCAAAATCTCACATGGTATTAGAGCTCGTCCATGTCTCACATGGTATTAGAGCCATTAGAGTGTCATTGGTTTGCCAATTGAGAGAAATTTGATGCTATTCGGGTTTGCATTTTGGAGCTTTCTATTGCAGGTTATTATTGAAGCTTGATGGGTCAAATCTGAGGTCACTATTGGATTGAGGAGGTCCAAGAAAGTCATTTTTGCCTTTTGTTTCATCCAAATCAGACTTCGAAGGCCAAATCTAGAGGCATTTGAAGTTTGAAGCCGTGACGGAAATTTTCGAGAAATTATAATTTTCTAGGCAATTTTCAAATAGCGATATCTCACTCATCCGAACTCCAAGCAATTTTATTTTTGTTTTGGGGTAGAATTTTGTGATCTGTACAATGGTGCAGGAGTTTTCTATTTTTCGGATACAATTTTTTCGAAAATCATGAAATCTCGATTTTTACAACTTTGGAGGCTTCGTTTGGGCTCATATGGACTCCTTTTCAAGTGCCATTTTTTTTTAAGTGCATATTTTTTCATCTAATTTCATAATTTGCTATCTGTTTGCAGTGATTTTGAGTAAAAATTGTACTTTCAGTATTTGGCCATTCTTGGCATATTTGGTACTTGCATTTTGCTTGGATCTCAGTTTAGATCACTAGCAGTATTTGTTGAAGTCTCTTATATCTCATTTTGAGAAGTTGTAATCATTGAATTAGATGTCCACTTTTCCATTATTTGCAAGTGACAACACGATCTTTTTATGGGGGGTCAATTGTTCATTTATATCTCTTGGTGAAATTCCATTCGGAGGCATCTTCATCTGCAGTATTCTACAGAGCTTCTTTGTTTGTGGCATCATTTTCATGTTTCTACATTTGAATATTTTATCATGATGTATGCTCTTGCTTGAGAAATCTTGTACTCACACTATCATAAAGTGCCACACCTCTTTGTATCTTGTTGTTGTTGACTATTTGATGTAATCCTCTTCTACACATAGATTAGAAATATCTTGTGAGACTTGGTGCATGGCTCCAGTTGGGACTTAGATTGTACACATTTGTGCATGGCTCCCATGAGACTTGGATTGTACCAGTATTTCTGCTATTTCTAAGTATCCAGATGATGCTCACAGTGGGTTGTCTCCATGCCTGATCTTTTTTTTGTTGCAGCGAGTGATTCATCGTCATCGACTTGGTACCTGTTTTTGTCACACTTTGACATTATTGGTGTAGCATTGGCTCTCTTTCTTCCTTATGGGGAGGTATTTTGGTCATCATCATTGGACCATCTTTGTAGGAGATTCGATATTGAGGGAGGGATTCATGGTCTCTTCTTCTCTCTAATGTGGGGGACATATTTTGTTCTTCTCATTCATCATTGAGACCATTGTGTGCTTTCATCATCTCTCTTTTGGGGGAGGGTTTTTTCCCATTGGTTTTTTCTCTCTTTCCTCACTTTGTGGGAGATTGCATTTGCATTTGTACATGGGTACCTAACATGGCCTCGTAGCCAGGACCCATCTTGCATTTCTTAGTTGCATTGTAGACTTTAGTACATTCCCCTAAGTTGCACTTAAGGGGGGGTGTTGGTGTAAATAATTATTCATCATGGATATTATTACACCTTAAGTTTACTTAGGAAATGTATTTCATAGTAGTTTGGGTATGAGAGACTTGGGTGTTTGTGCCACATTGGGATAGCGTGTGTAGGAGAATTTCCACCTTTTATGGTGTTGATCTGATCTTATTGTTACACTCCACATTCAGTGGGTGATCCACCTCATGTGGACTATTATATTATTTCTCCTACCTACCCTTGTTTCTTAGTGAGCCACATGTCATGTTTGTGTGCTCACATATCCCTAGCCTTGCCTATATAAGCAGGCTCATCTACATTGTTTGTACGAGCAATCAATCTATATCTTGTAATGATCCAGTTGATCATATTTTGCATCTTGATAGAATACAGTTTATTCTTATCATCTATTTTGTTCTCTCTTATTTGTGCTTTCCATTGCCTCTTGATCTTGGCAAAATCTCACAGGAGTGGATTGACTATGTAGTTAGTTAGTTGCATAATCTCTTATAAATCCATCTATTAGAGATGAAGAATGTAATGCAGTTTTATCTTACTTGAGCACCGAGTGTACTTTGTTTCATAGTTGAAAATAATAAAGAGATTTCAGTTCTGTCATATTCACTGTAAAAAAGTATCAATGTGTTTTATTATGCTTTTGTAATCTTTAGATTTGGTTAATATTCCAGAAGCTCATCCAAGGGGGCCCACTTGGGGAGCATCCATGTTCATATACTTTCATTCCATTTTGTGTAAGTTCATAAGCAAGCTTATGTTCATTGGTTAGAATCTTCAATTGATTGTCCTACAGCCACAAAAACTCCATTCCGTGACTATTGGAAAATAGAGTTTATGGTTACTAGCTGGCTAGTTCATTTTATGCATAAAGTTATAAGTTTCATATTAAGTAGATTAAGTTGTTATCAGTAGAACCAACTTTAGAATTCAGTGCTTTCCATCAATTTCTTATTTAGTTTCTTCAAGATTAAGTTAAGTGTTCCTTATGAGTTTCTTAGTGCACATATAGTGCAAACCTATTTCAAGTATACGTTTCTAGGTTGACAAGTGATTGAACTTCTAATTAATGAATTAGTAGACAAATGATGCAGAGAATTGAACCTTTCGAACAAGAAAATGTGTCTTAATTACTAGGGAATCATTAGGAATCAACAATCTTAATCATGGAAATAATATAAATAAAAAATATTAAACATATGGGGAATATCTAGAGCAACTAGTAAATCTACCTCATAAGCATTGTCATTGATTTTCTTGAGAACCTTGCAAGGACCAATTATTTTATACTTCAACTTGTGATATGTTCCTATAGGAAACCTCTCTCTTCTTAGATATGTTAATGATGTAGCATTAGTAGTAATCTTTCATACCGACTGAGATCAAATATGTGAATGACCTATCGACCTTACATATTTGGTAATTTGATCACTTAGATTTAATCATACTTCTTGCCTTAGCCAATTTATGATATTTATATCTATTAAGCAAATTAATGTTAATTAGAGTCGGCATTGATAAGTCATTATTAATCTAATCAATTTTGTTAAGCAAAGCAATATAGTAGACGATCGCTTGTTACTAATCATATATATATATATATATATAGTAAAACAAATCTGTGTCAGACCGAATAAAATAGTTCAGAAAGAAAAATTGTAGACTGTGGATATCAAATTGGTGATAGATAACAGTAAACCATGTATAGCAGATCAGATTTATTCTAGTGCAGATCGATCATTGTATTCAGTGTGAATCGGATTAGGTGTAAAATATAGTTTGTGGTTCTTTGATATTCTATCTATTCGAATATCATAAGATCGGATCGTATTACTGAATCAGATCGAATATACCTTATTGTAAATCAATATTGCATAGTGATAGTGCATTATGTGTAGATCATTATCTAGAGATGAATTTTTATTTATGATAAAGCAAATTCCTTGTGGGAGCTGTAGTCGGTTGTGGCAGATCATATATAGCAGATCAAACATATATATAAGTCAGATTGAAGATTATATATATTCTATCAAATATCAGATTATGGTCAAAACATAAATAAAATTTAAAATTACCTACCTATTATAATCTAATCAAAATTCAACAAGATAAATCATTACTAGTAAACATACATCAAATACTTGATGTCTTCAACAAATGTCTGTCGAAGTCTTGTACTTCTCATTAATTTCTTGCAACATCTATCTGACTTCTTTCTACAACTATTGAAGGTGTTTTGCAAATGCTTCCCCATCATCACTGATTCTATCACCAAGTAGTAGTTACACTAAATCAAGAACACTTTTAAGATTCATACCATAAACAATTTAAAAGGGTGATTTACCTGTTAATCTATTCACTAAATTGTTGTAGGAAAAAACGGCTTGCGGTAATGTCAAATCCCACTATTTGGGTTTCTTTCCAACAACACACTTTAATAGATTTCCCAAACTCTAATTGGTCACCTCTTCTTTCCCATCTATTTGAGGGTGATAGGCACTATTGAACTGTAACTTAGTCCCCATCTTCTTCCATAAATTCTTCGAAAAGTGGCTCAAGAACTTAGTATCCCCGATTAGAGGTAATAGTTTTTGGAATACCATGAAATCTAACAATTTAAAAAAAAACAATTTTGCCACCCTTGTTGCATCACTAATTTTCTTGCAAGCAATGAAATGATCCATTTTAGAGAACCTATCAACAACCACACAAATGGAAGCATTACCTTACTCTGTGTTTGGCAGCCCCAATATGAATTCCATGCTCAAATTTGTCCATAGGTTTGTGGGTACGAATAATGGCATATACAATCCTATATTTTGTGAATATCCTTTAGCCAATTAACAAATCCTACACCTTGGGCCACACATATTATTATGTATCTTTTCATCTTTGGACAATAGTATTTATCCTCCATTAAGGCTTATAGTCTTATCCTTTCCAAAATGTCTAGCCAAGACACTACTCTGAAACTCTCTGATAAGATTTTCCCTCATAAAGCCATCTAGAACGCATAACTATTTTCCTTTGAAGAGATAACCATCCTACATAAGATATTCACCTTGAATATTATCCATGTTGCCATCCACTAGATTTTTCAACTGTTTCACAATCTTCTAAAGGACATTGTCAGATTCATATAAATCTTTGATTGCATCAAATCCAATTACCTCATTTTCCATCATGGTTGAAAGCATTACACGCTTGTTTAAGGCATCTGCAACTTGGTTTTGTTTCCCTGACTTGTGCTTCAAAACAAACGTGTAGCCTTATAGAAAAGAGACCCATTTTGCATGTCTACTATTCAATTTCTTTTGTTTGTTTAGGTATTTCAATGCAATATGGTTTGTAAACAACACAAACCCCTTGGGCACTAAATAATGTCTCCAATTTCTCAAAGCTTGTACAATTGCATAGAAATATACATCATAAGTTGAATAATTATTTCTCACATCATTCAACTTTTCACTAATAAGAGTTATGGGTTTACTGTTTTGGCTAAGTACAACTCCAATGCCCACATGTGAAGTGCCACACTCCACCTCAAATACCTTATCAAAACTTGGTAATGCTAGAATAGGAGCTTTTGTAACCTTCTTCCTCAAATAGTTGAAACTTTCCTTAGCTTCTTTGGTCCATACAAATTCCCTTCCTTTGGTGCAATATGTTATGGGTGCTACAATAGTACTAAAATTGTGAATGAACTTTCAATAGAAAGTAGCCAGCCCATGAAAACTTCTTACCTCAATTATGATACATGGACTAGGCCACTCAAGAATTGATTTAACCTTTTATGCATCCATTTTGACACAATTTGTAGAGATGAAAAGTCCAAAAATACAAATCTCTCTTGCGTGAACTTGTACTTCTTCAAATCTGCATAGAGTATCTCTGTCCTCAACACCCCCAATGCGATCCTCAAGTGTTGCAGGTGAGCTCTTCTTTACTTTTACTAAAAAACAAAATATCATCAAAATAAACTACTAAAAACTTACCAATGTAAGATCACAACATAGTATTTATTAGCACTATAAAGGTACTAGGAGCATTTGGTAAACTAAATGGCATAACCATCCAGTCATATAAGCCATCTCTAACCTTGAAGGTTGTTTTCCACTCATCCCTTTATTATATTTGGATCTAGTGATTACCACTTCGTAGATCAATGTTGCTAAAATATGTGGCCACTGCAAGCACATCCATCATGTCATCTAGATGAGGTATAGGAAACTAACACTTGATGGTAATCCTATTGATTGCTCTACTACCTATGCACATCCTCTATGTGTCATCCTTCTTTGGAGTCAACAACATTGGTATTGCACATGGGCTCATGCTTTCTCTCCCCAGACATTTCCTTATAAGTTCTATCACTTATTTATTCAATTCTGCATGTTGTGTTGGACTTAATAAGTTACTTGATTATTAAGAGTTGCTTTTGGGATAAGATCCATATGATGTTGAATATTTCTCTTTGGTGGAAGTTGTTGGAAAATTGAATTTTTTAGTTATGTTGTCATCAATGGCAACCTATCTAGTGTTGTCATTGATGTCACTATGTGTTGTAAATGGTCAAGAAGTGAGTGTTATGATATTGTTGAGTGGTTTGGCGATGATGTTGAGGCTTTTCTAGATAGTTAGTGTAGTGGAAGATTCAATATGCAGGAAATAGTATTTTTATGCAGGAAATAGTATTTAATGTACCGGTGGAAGAATGCTTTGTATTCCTCCAAATTGTGAAGATTATGGATTGTAGTTATGGCTATAATGTTTATGATTTGTACATATTACACTGTCAAGTTTTCAGGTCCTATGTTGCTCAGATGGTAGAGTTGGTTGTTGTTTCTGAGAGTGAGATTGTCTATTAAAAATGGTTTGGAGAATGCTTGGTAGTTCTCTCATATGTGGATTCAAGAGGCGTGGCTTGGAGGACATATTAATTTAGTTTGTGCAGTGTTCTGGCACTAATTTGATTGGCAAGTGATGTTATGTTGTTTTGTGTTTTGGTCTTAGGTTGACTAAGGTGGTGTATCTTATTTGGATCATGCTCTTTTGGTCCAGACATGCATTATTTAAGGTTGTTTTTAGATGTTCTTTTCGGTCTCATTGTGTCATGTGTAGATCTACATTATTTATTTTTCATTGGAGGATGGTTTTGGGCCGACTTGTTAAGCTGACTTGTTAACGTTCTTTATTGCTTATCTACACATTTCTTTTGATGTTGACTTTGGAGGATGTGTTGGCAGATGTAGTTCATTAGAATAATTTTAGAAGGATGTATTGTAATGTGTTTGGATCCCCTCTATCTCCTAGAGCAGACTCCATTTGGTATTATTGGTCTGAGTGGCCTAATTTATGTAATATTCTATATTTTATCTATGGTTGACCTAGTTGACATGAGAGTTTTAATGAATAATCTTATATATATATATATATATGCCATTTGTATGAGTTGAGGTGTAGAATGTGTGAGAATTTATGTGAAGTGGATGTGAATGATATACAAGTAGATTTGGTGTGATATTCAGTTTGTGAAGAGATTTGATGATGATACTTTCAGTGTGACAGTATTTTGAGATAACGGTTGATATTAGATGTGTTTTCCATGATATTTGTCACTTCACACAATGGTTCAAGTACAATCTTTTTTATTTCAATTCATTTATTCCTTGTGCCTATTGAAAGAAGGTGTGTTCCTTTTGGTATCTTGTACAATCCTTTGTATCTTTCCCTAAGGTTTTGTACCTTAGAATTGTAAGTCCTAGTAGGTGCAATGAGCTCCTTGGCCTTGAACCGAAAACATTGTAATCAGTTATTCATATTGTGAGAGTGATTCTCACCATGGTTTTTCCTTGTTTAGAGTTTTCCAAGTAAATTTGGTGTTCATGTGTTTGTTGTGCTTTATGTATTCATGTTTCATAATTGCAATAATTAGGTAATTATGGTTTGAATTTTAATAGATCAAAAGTAAAGTATTTTAAGTTGCAAATTGATTCACGCCTCCCTCTTAGTCCTGTGGTGTGTTCAACAAAAGACCATCATGTAACTCTTTTGGAATGACATCAACAAATTTTCCCAATACCTTAGCTGCTTCTGGTGGTATTGAAATGTCTTCTTCTTCTCCTCTTTGCACTACCAATGCAAAACAACACCCGGTTACCTTCATTTATTTGTCAAGTTCCCTTTCAGACAACATATTCTCACCCTTTCCTTCATCCTCAATAGGCAACAAAATTACTTTAGATCCATCCTTCCAAAAGGTGTATATGTTTTTCTCTCCATCATGAAGAACTTTCTTATCATACTGCCATGGTCTCCCCAAATATATATGGCATAAATCCATTGGAATGACATCACACCATATTTCATCTTTATAGATCTTTCCTATAGAAAATTTAATTAAACATCTCTTATTAACTGTAACTTTAATCCCCTTTTTGAACCTTTCAATACGGTAGGGATGGGGATGTTTTTCACATTGCAAGTTTAGTTTACCTACCATTTCCCTAGAAACCATATTCTCACAACTACCTTCATCAACAAATACTTGACATACATTTCCTCCTAAAGTGCATTTGGTGTGAAATATATTGGTTTGAAGCCATGAATCATTAGAACCTTTAGTATATGGTTTCTCCTTCTCTGGGATTAGCATTGTTGTTCACATCACGAGGCCTTCTCCTACATCTGGTGAAACCTCTAGTTTTGCTTATTCATGCTCAACTTGAGCCAAGTTCATCCTTGGTGTTTCTCCTTGATTTCTTTCTTGCATGTTATAATTTGAATACTCAAATGTCCTATGACCTTCTTCTCCAAACCTAAAACAAGTGAAATGCCTTATTTGTCTTTCCCATCTTCTACCGCTACCATAACCTATGCCCCTCGGAAATCCTCCTCCTCTTTGTTGATTTTGAGGTTCTTGTTGAGCATTTACTAGCTTTTCTACCCCTTGGGATGATTCTCCCTTACTATAGTTCAAGCCACCTCGTGAAGGAGATGATATACCCCTTCTTCCTCCTCTATTCCTTTGAAAATATTGTCTACTCTTCTTTTCTTCTTCCTTCAAAAACAATTAGTAAGCCTCTTCCATACTACTAACTTGATGAATGCTTAGTTCATCTTAAATAGAAAATTTTAAACCATTTACATACCTAGTAGCCATTTGCTCATCAATTTCTTGATGCTCCACGTGGATAGACAACTTGTAAAACTCATATGTATAATCTTGTACATTAGATAAATTTTGGTTTAAATTTTGAAACTTGCAAAAGAGGGTTTGTGCATAATCCATGGACAAATTTTTTTCTCTCAACTTATTCTCCATCTTGTTCCAGGTCTTGATCTTATCCTTTCCCTTCCTAGTTTGTTATTTTTATAAATGATCCTACCAAATCATTGCACGACCCTTCAACTTGATGCATGCAAATTTAACCTTCTTTTCCTTTGTCATAGACTTCCATTCAGATAATTTCCCCATATCATTCAACCAATCGATCAACTCCTCTAGTTTAAGACTACTTGCATACTCTAAAACTTCAACTTTTATTCCTTCATTCTTTCCTTCTAATTCTCTAAGCATCCTCTCTTCAAAATTCATGTGATCTAATTTCTCTTCTTCATGTTCTTCATGTTGATCTATCTCCTTGGTTTGATTCTTGATCAAAGTCTTCTCCTCTTTGTTTGATTTGTTGATTTTCCATCATATTCATAAGATTTGCAAATTTATTTTGGAGGTTTTGTCCGTCTCTATGTATCTAGGCAAGGCCTCCTCTCCCTCTTCCTCTTCCACCCATCTTTCCACTCTGATACTAGATGATGTAACCAACTTTCTACTAAGCATTCAACATTAAATATAAGTAGAAGAGACACAAAAGAAACTTCGTAAATAAAATTAATTATTCTTTATGATTCCCCAACCATTTTGTTGTTTCAATGAAAAATAAGCCTATTTTAACAACAATCCAAAATTTCCCCTTTTTGGCAGATTTTTACAAAATTCAAAATTTGTCATTTTTGGTAATTTTCAAATCTATCCAGAAAATCATGAAAACATCTAAATATCTAAAAAAATAACTTTGACCCAAATTGCTAACTTTCTAAACTAATAACAATCATGAGTTCGAAAATAACTAAAAAGTCAATTTTCTAAAATCTAAGAAAAATGAAAAAAATGCTCTTTTTGAAGCTCCATGTGAAGGAATTTGGCCCTAGAAATGACATCAAGACAAGGTCCAACTGAACTAAGTTTGATCGGCAATCCAAACAACTCCTCATGATACACCTCCTCATAAAATTTCAACCCAATCAGACAACCGAGTCAAAAGTTATGATCTTGCGAAGTCCTTGCATCACCATATGTTGAATGAACATATACAGAGTTAATAGAAATATGTGTGCCCATGCGCAAGGGTGCACTATGGGGGCAAAAAGTGTTGTGCAATAGTACTTGAGAGATGTCCATAGAACAACAATGTGTAGGGTCATGCAAGGACTGTGTGGCATTGCACAAGTATGTGCAAGAGTTATATGTAAAATAGTGTGGGATAAAGTCATGTTGATATTTTGTGGTGCATGTTGAGAGGAGTTGAGTGCAAAGGCAACACTATTGAATGAAACATAGGTTTTGTGAATGTATTCAAGATTAAGATTGTGTGTAAGGCTACATTTGGATCAATAGGATGACAACCATACAAACACTATGGTACTAAACATGATGGCGACACATATAGATTAGTCTAGGTAACATAGATTTTGAAAATAGATAAGTTAAAAAAATCAAAACTCTAATCAATTTTCTCGATTTAGAGTGAAAAACAATGCCACATAATATACCTAATAAACTAAACTTCATATCCCTTTGCTTCTTATTATCTTCAATTTAGACCCTAATTTATACTTTGAACTATCTCATTATGTCTTTATTTCATATTCTAATGAGAAAAGACTTAAATCAGAAATATAGAAGTCATAGCACGTTAGCATTTAAATGTGGCAAAGTTTTTTTTTTCCTAATTGAAAAAATACATATATTAATTAAAGGAAAAATAAAATACAATAGAAAACAATAGCCTGGTGGAGGCACTTCCAAGCCAAAAAGCCAAAAAGTAACAACATAGGTTAAATATAAAGGAGTGTTACACTAGCAAGATAGTTGAAGCGATATATTTGAGGGAAAACAAGTTACAAGATGAGAAAATGTTATTTTTCTCCAAGAGTGCAAAGCCCATGATCTTTCGTAATGATATTAAACATCTTAAATAGAGACTCATTATGATCTTTAGTTGTAACTGCCATCTGGAATTTCACTCTTGATAATTGTGTCTCGAGCTTTGAATTGAAGCTATGATTCTCCTTCAAGACTTTAGCAAGTGTTGTCTATTGCAAAATAATATAAGTAACACATGCATAATCACTTACATTAGAAGATAAGTGTTAGAAAAGATAGCTTTACATCGAACCATTCAATATATAAAAGGAAGTATTGATAAAAAAAAATTGAAATCATAATTTGTGACCAGTGCAACCCTAAAAGAGCCGAATTCTATTTTAATTTATGTTAAATAAGGTTGGAATAAAAGTCATGATTGCTTGCCAAATTTGTTGTTTGCATGTCCAAAAAGCATGTTTAATAATCTCTAGCTTGTGACAGAATGAAAATTTGGTGGAATGATTGGGAAGAAAAGTGAATGTTCTTCCATAACAATTTTATAATGAATAACCTTCCATGCTAGAAATTGTGCTTTGACCTTAACATTAAATTCTCATACTGCGGAGCTATAAGACCAATTTAAATTCCATTTCAGATTTAGTCTTGACTAGATTTGAATTGCTGGAAGGATCATAATGTAAATTAGTTTAAGAGAGAAGTTGCCAATATTACATGTACGCAACCTCCAATCTTTAAAGAAGTTGCATGAAATGGAAGTAGAAAATTTTAATTGCAGATCGAAAGAAACAATATCTTAGTTTACACGCCTTGAAATGTTAATTTTGCGAGGGGGGCAAAGTAGGTGAAACAGTTCAATCTCAAGATGCACCAGTCATCTGATACATGCAGATTCAAAAGAGAGCACCTCTTTACATTATTCGTTCCTTCTATGGTAAGAATTATTCTGTAGCAGACAACAGCTCGAACAGACAATCTTTTATGACTCTGATAGAGTTAAAAGCAAATGCCCATTTGAAAAGCCTCCACTTCCTTAACCTCATTAAGAAAGTCCAACATAATTCTCAAAAAGTGAGAGAACGCGGTTTGCAGATCAGGCTTGGAAAGAGGAAAAAAAAGCAAAAGCTGCCGAGATTAGACAATCCGGTCTTTAAAAGAGACTTTATTTCATCCATCGCTGGACTCCACCATTACCACTCACAAGTAAACAACGGAAAAAAAAGTGCCATGGATTGCCATCAGCAAGAGTCATGGAAGACATACTTTAGAGAAATATCAGAAGAAGATCTTTTATTCATTAATAAATATTTGTTCTTGAAGTTCAGTTATGATCCCTTAAATTCCAGGTCTAATCCTTCACCCAACCACATATTAAAAATGTATTTGTCTCACAAATTACTCTGCGCTCCTTGAATTTTGCCTTATACTTGTTTGGTGATTCACCTAATCCTTCTCGCACTGAATCTCATTAGCTTTGTAGTCAAGTTCTCAAGCATAGAAGAATCCAATCTATTGGGTATCTTCAGCTGAAGAAAGTCTTTAACATCCACCTGTATATCTGGACACTTCTCACCAATCAACTGAAGTGCTGCTCAGAGTCCTGAAATACTTTCAGAGTCCAAGGTAAGTACTCTCAGTCACAGACTTTTGCAAGACAACTTATGTATACTATGTTAGATTTCAGTTGATGAACTTTTAAGCAGCCAACTGGACTTGTAGATTACTTTTCAGCACCCAAATAATTTTTTGTAGTAATAATCAGTTCCCAGCTGGGTTTCTGCAGTAATTTTGAGCACCCTACTGTTGTTTGGCAGTAATATTCAGTTCCTAACTGGGTTTCCGCAGTAATTTTGAGCACCCTACTGTTCTTTTAAGTGTGTGTGAGCACTGAACTGATCTTTGTACAGTATTTTTCAGCACTCAACTGATGATTTGCACAAAATCCTGAGACAGAGCTCGTGGGTGGAAGGTGATCAAATGCAGGCCAAGGCAAGGACATAAAAGCAGAGACACATGCAATTTGTGTTGTCCATGTTTGCATGTAATTAAAGATAAAGAATGGGTAAAGTAAGGAAACTGGTTGTTGAGATAGTTGCTGCTCACAACTTGATGCCCAAGGATGGTCAGGGTTCTTCGAGTGCCTTTGTAGAAGTAGACTATGATAATCAAAGGAGTCGAACTCGTACCGCGGAGAAAACTCTTAATCCTATTTGGAATAATGAGAGATTGGTGTTTGATGTGCCCGATCCAATGAATTTGCACCATCAGATTCTTCAAATAAATGTGTGGCACGAGAAGAATCCTCCTCCAGGTAGAAAATTTCTGGGTAAGGTGAAAATTCATGGTAGCACTATTGTCAAGCAAGTTATAGACGACGTACTAAAATTTAACTTGGAGAAGAGGAGTATTTTTTCTCTTATCAAGGGAGATATTGAATTGAAAATTTATACTTTTGATGAGGAAGACAAAAAGAAGAGTGGTGGAGGAGGAGGAGAAAAAATTCAGCAAATTGAGTGGAAGGAAAAGGAGGTGAAGCAAGAGAAGCAGGAGACAAAAGAGGAGGATAAGCCGGAGAAGCCGGAGAAGCAGGATAAGCCGGAGAAGCAGGAGAAAGCAGAGAAGCAGGAAGCAACAGAGAAGCAGGAAAAACCAGAGAAGCAAGAGGTAGCAGAGAAGCAGGAGGCAGCAGACAAGCAGGACGCAACAGAGAAGCAGGAGAAAGCAGAGAAGCAGGCGGCAACAGAGAAACAGGAGAAACCAGAGAAGCAGGACGCAACAGAGAAGCAGGAGGCAACAGAGAAGCAGGAGAAAGCAGAGAAGCAGGAGGCAACAGAGAAGCAGGAGAAAGCAGAGAAGCAGGACGCAACAGAGAAGCAGGAGGCAACAGAGAAACCCGTGTTGGAGGTGAAGGATGAACCTAAGCTGCAAATACACAAACAGCAGATATCACAACCTGGGATATCAGTTGTTGCAGAGAAGAGATCTGACCCAAAGATAGTGATAATGCACGATGTTCACTCACACCCTTCAGATTATGAATTGAAGGAGACCTCTCCACATCTGGGAGATGCAAGAGACAAGGATGGCAGATGGGTTGGCAGCGACAGGACCTCCAACACCTATGATCTGGTGGAACAGATGCAGTATCTCTATGTTAGAGTGGAGAAGTCCAGAGGTCTCTCGGCTATGGATATCACCGGGACTTGTGACCCCTATGTGGAGGTCAGGCTTGGGAACTACAAAGGCACCACCAAGCATTTTGAGAAGAATACAAATCCAGAGTGGAAACAGGTTTTTGCCTTCGCCAAGGACAGGATACAATCTACTAGTGTTGAGATAGTGGTGAGGGACAAACGAATTGGCAAGGATGAATCTATTGGGCATGTTACTGTGGACCTCAATGACGTTCCCACAAGAGTGCCTCCAGATAGTCCCCTGGCACCTCAGTGGTATAAGCTGGAGGACAAAAAAGGAGATCCTAGGCATAGAGGTGAGCTCATGTTGGCTGTATGGATGGGTACACAGGCTGATGAAGCCTTTTCAGAAGCATGGCATTCTGATGCTGCCACAGTTCACAGTGATGGAGTGGCAAATCTTAAATCCAAAGTATATATGTCTCCAAAACTGTGGTATGTAAGGGTTAATGTCGTTGAAGCTCAGGATTTGCTGGCTAGTGACAAAGGGCGTTCCCTTGATGTCTGTGTTAAGGTGCAGCTTGGAAATCAATTGTTGAAGACAAAAACAGTTCAATCTCGAACCACAAGTCCCATGTGGAATGAAGATTTAATTTTTGTTGCAGCAGAACCCTTCGAAGAACATTTAATCCTGTCAGTGGAGGACCGGATAGGTGCAGGCAAGGATGAAGTGATAGGGAGGGCAATAATTCCTTTGCATACATTTGAAAAGCGTGTGGACTATAGAATTGTGCAATCCAGGTGGTTCACTCTGGAAAGACACAATATTATAGAAGGAGAGCAGAAGAAGAAGGAAAACAGATTTTCAAGTAGAATCCATTTGAGGGTCTGTCTCGAGGGTGGTTATCATGTCCTTGATGAATCTACACACTATAGCAGTGACCTCAGGCCTACTGCAAAGCAGCTATGGAAGCCAGCTATTGGCATCTTAGAGGTGGGTATACTGAATGCAAAAAAACTACTTCCGATGAAGACAAAAGATGGACGTGGAACTACTGACGCCTACTGTGTTGCCAAATATGGTCAGAAGTGGGTCAGAACAAGGACACAGATTGATAACTTCAGTCCAAAGTGGAATGAGCAGTACACTTGGCAAGTTTATGATCCATGCACTGTTCTAACTGTGGGGGTTTTTGATAACTGCCATCTTCAAGCAGGGGCTAAAGCTACGGATTCAAAGATTGGAAAAATAAGGATTCGTCTTTCCACTCTTGAGGTGGACAGAATTTATACTACCTCTTATCCTCTACTGGTACTGCACTCCTCTGGAGTTAAAAAGATGGGAGAGCTTGAGTTGGCTGTCCGATTCAGCTGTTCATCTTTGGCTAACATGATGCACCTCTACGCCTACCCTTTGCTTCCAAAGATGCACTACTTATACCCTTTTTCTGTAACTCAGCTTGAAAACCTAAGATACCAAGCCATGAACATTGTGGAGATGAGGCTGAGCAGGGCAGAACCACCTCTAACGAAGGAAGTTGTAGAATACATGATAGATGGGGATTCACACATGTGGAGCATGCGTCGGAGTAAAGCCAACTTTTTCCGCATAATGTCTGTACTCTCTCCACTGATAGCAGTGGGCAAATGGTTCAATGATATATGTCAGTGGAAGAACCCTGTCACCACCGTTTTGGTGCATCTGTTGTTCTTCATTTTGATCTGTTATCCAGAGCTGATACTACCCACAGTTTTCTTGTATATGTTCTTGATTGGCATATGGCATTTCCGCTTCCGGCCCCGACTTCCAGCCCATATGGACACTCGCCTCTCTCATGCTGAAGCAGTGCATCCTGATGAGCTTGATGAAGAATTTGACACATTCCCTTCTACAAGAAACCCTGATTCTGTTAGGATGAGATATGACAGGTTAAGAAGTGTTGCAGGCAGGATACAAACTGTAGTTGGAGACATAGCTACTCAAGGAGAGAGATTTCAATCTCTCCTAAGTTGGAGAGACCCGCGCGCCACTACCATGTTCATCATTTTTTGCCTATTTGCTGCAATTGTTTTGTACAGCACTCCTTTCAGAGTGGTAGCACTGCTTGCAGGTCTGCATATGTTGCGCCACCCAAGATTTAGGCACAAGATTCCTTCTGTTCCCATCAATTTTTTCAGAAGATTGCCAGCACGAACTGATAGTATGTTGTGAGCTGTTAATCCCTAAAAGTATTAGGAGGCTGATATGTCAAAGTAGGTGTTTTGTTCATTATCTCCGTGCATGTCTGGGCACAGGGAATATGAGGCTTTTTATATAGCATATGACTTTGTGGGTCAAAGTTAAATCTCTGTAAAATGTTTTGAGGAGTTGTCTGTTGTTAGATTAGCGTAAATCTTTGATCCCTAATGTAATATAACTTGTATTTCTTCAAAAAATAATGGTTTTTCTTGTTTCAGAGGTAAATCTAATACTTCATCTGTCATCATACATTGAAGTTTCTGCTTGGGGATTTATTGAGGTGTCAATTCTTCTCAAAAGGATCATTTATCTGGTTCATGTTGGAAAGTAAATCGCTAAATCCCAATGTTATTGATCATTCTTCTTCATTCAAAGATCATTGCAGGTGTAGCATACCTCACCAGATACAAGCTGCATAAGCTTTAGTATCTGTTTTGTGTACACGCTTTGATCTCATGCTTTTTCTTGTTTCAAGGAAAAATGAGAGCCTTTAGCATCTGCTTTTTTGTGTACAAAATCTTTGTTGAACAGATGATTTCAACCCTAGTTACAAACAAGGCATATATTAAAATACATCTACCTTATTTCTCCCTATCTTTCATTCCAGTTTATAAAAGTGCCTTAAAAAGAGTTAATTTTTTTTGATATTATAATATTAGTATTATTTTTTTTAAAGTGGATGTCAAATTAACATAAAGTTTACTGCTATAATTTATAAATTGTTTTTATTTTAGAATTATATTATGTATGGGGGTCTATATATATGTGTGTGTATATATGTGTGTATGTATGTATCATTTATTTTCTATATTTTAAGGAATCATCTAATTACAAATTTTTATATTGGATATGCCTAATATAATTAAAGATTATAGATAACAATAATACAAGACTCTTGCGAATGAGAAGTAACATAAATACAATAGATACATGTATAGTAAGATTTCACTTAGACAAAGATATGTAATGATCAACACACTTTTAAACCTCAACTAAAAGATCAATTTGAGACTCTTACAAGAACAAGCATAAATTAGAAATCAAATTCATTCACTACCAACCATTCTATGTTCATCCTAGTTGAGTTGACAATACAATTCAAAGTGGCTCGAGTATTCCTTGAATAGTGGTAGTTGATCGTGTTAATGTGTCCTTCATCATGACGGATATCATTGTGAGAGGAAAAGATCATTTGAGTCTTTCTTAAATTTGTTGATTTGTTGTGTCATGTCTTCACTTTTGCTTGCCAAGACTTTTAATTGCTCATGCAAATTATTGACATGTTTCTTTAGTTCCTTTTTGGCCTTTAGTTGATCTTGCATGTTCGTCAACAAAACTGCCTTCTAAACCGAGAGGTTAGAATAGAGTAATTATATTTCAACTTCAACATGACAAAACAAATGAGGAGACACAACCTTGTACCTAAATTTCTAAATGAATTTGATAATCACTTTTTTATAAATTTTGGAGACCAAATTTGAGACATAATGGATCCAATTGGATAGTTTTTTAGGACCCTCTGTGAAGAAAAAAATTAGTAAGGGAGATCATACTAGAGTTCCAAATCTTGCTTGAGTGAGGATGGAAGTAGAACACATGTCTAAAATATTTTTTTGTATAGTAGATGGAAATGGATGAGTGTGAGTGAGGCAATGAGGGAGGGGTTGAAACATAATAATTTCTATCACTCTTGAGCCACATGCTAATCTAACAATTTATGCTAAAGAGTATTCCCCAATCTTGAGACGCAAGGAAAAATAGATTAAGTTCATTGTAGATGACATTTTGAACATATATATGTGAGTCCCTTAAACAATCTACATAGTACTTTTGCCCCTCCTACCTACATGGAAGGACTTTTTCCCCTCCTAACTACATGGAAGGGTTTCATTGAACATAAAGTAGCAATTTAACCCATATTTTCATGATCAAACAAGGCCATCATAACATGATTCTTTTTGCATGAAATTGGCTAATAGTAAAATTTTCAAGAAGATAGAAACTTTTGTATATTTTTTATTTTCTAGTCAACATATATGTTTTAAAAAATAAAGACCTATATTCAAAACAAGTGGGAAAATAACAAATAAAAAAAAAAAGAAAAATATTGTCTTACTATATTTATGCCTTTCAAGAAAAACCAATTTGGACATATTAAAATGAATCATGCACTATGGGACAACTTATTTCTAAATTATAATTATTCTAATTTTAAGAATTACTAATAATAAAATATACAAAAGAAATTACAGAAAATGTATGAGATCATATATCAATATTAATGATATATATCTAGGAAATTATTACAAGATTTAATTTCTAGTTTAAGTTATTTGTTGGAGAAAAATAATTCTCATTTAAAAAAATAATAGAAAGTATAAGAAACACTTTTAAAACAAATTCACAAATTATTTATTTATATCATCTTCAAAGTCTTAAGATTTTTGTGTTATGATTGAAAAAGTGAGTTTTTTCATAATATTGATTTTCACAATGCATTTAGGACAAAAAAGAAGAAGTGAGACACACTATTCTATTGTAACTTGAGGATTTGAATAAACATTATATGGTTTGATATGGGAAGCTTTACATGTGACAAGTTCCAAGTTGTGAGATAAGATTGGATTTGAACTATATATAGTTTGTTCACTAGAGGGTTAAGCTAACCCAATTTGGTAGATAGAGCTAACTCACTTTAAGTTCATCTAATCCATCTCACCTATCTCAACATTATCTTTAGGCCAACTTTGGATTTCTTTAAATGTGAACTAATTTTCATCCACTTAGAGAAAGACAGTTTAAATTTATGCTTCACATTTAATATTAGGGAAATGGAAAAGTGAGGAAGCAAGAGTTTATGTGTGGTTTTAACAATGAAAAAAGGGAGGATACAATTAATGATCCATCTCCAACCTTTAATAAAGTTTTAAAACATTACCAAAAGAAAAAAAAAAATTGAGTGTGATAGATGGGATGATAAGTTCTTGGATCTCCATGGTGGTATATTCGTCAAAAAAAAATTAAAGGTGGAATTCATGATTGATGTGATTCCTACTCTTCCATTCAATTTTGGGAAACTTTCACACATCTTTGAAAATATAGATTTTCTTCCTAAATAGTATCTTTCATTTGAACCTATTGATTGAGCCTCTAGGTAGCTCATTGTGTTAAACCAACATGTTCCACCAAATGGACTTGAGGTGGGAAAATTGAAACCATGTTTAAATGATTGTTCATACTAAGTTTAAGGTGTTCGGACATAGTTTTCTAAGCCCTCCAAAGGGTGGTCAATGGGACAAAATATTGAGGTTTTTAAGAAGGGGGTGAGAAACAGTTTATCTTTTCTAAACATCTACATCTAAATGATCGTTTGAATTATAAAATAGATAAGTTTTTTGATTAAGCAAAAACAGGTTTTGAGGGGACTCGAAACCCCTTACATCAAATATTTAAAGATAAAGCATTATAGAATCATAAGAGAACCTAGGACTAAGAAACAAAACTGGCTGCAAACCAAGAGCAAAAAATACCCAGCAACCACTGAAAGACCAACAAAAGCTTAGCGAGATGCTGACAAAAACAACAACACATACCACCTACTTAAAAATGTCTAAAGCATGGGAGGCCTCCTTCTCAAGCAACAAAATAGCCTTGGAAACTTCCTTAAGGTCCAACAGGTACTATGGAAGAGACCCTTCCACCAGTTTAGTGCTCTGCCTTGTTCTCCTAGTGGTGCGGGGATTCATCTTCGAGCTCGAGGCCACAACATCATTTTCCAGATCCACAACATTCTTCTCATTATCAATTCTCTCTAGCCTGGAAACCAAAGTATTCATGTGGACCGCAAAAACTTTCATCATAGCGGCACTATTCTCCATGATTTTCTTTATCCCTTCCTTAATTTGCATCATCTTCTGGTTGATCTCATTGTTCTTATGATCCTTTATTCTCTTTAATGGTTCCACTGCCTCACCATTCTTCTTTAAAATATCTAACATCATTTTTTTCTCCCCCACAGTCCAAGTAGCATACTCATCTGTATCCTGATCCACCTTCTTATTTTTTGCCACCTGCCTATCGTTGTGCTGCTTAAGACCCCCCTCTTCAATTTTGATGCAGAGCCCTCCTTGAAACCTGTCAAACACATCAAAATGTATGACACTGACCCCTCAAACCAAGAATGGGATCCTATCAAGATAAGGCTCTACAACATTAGGTATAACTTCTCACAATCTCCAAGACCCATGCCTACTCAATAGGGGTATCTTGCCAGAACACACTCCATGGTACCTACAAGGGTTACAATTCAATTTCATACTAGTTTTAGGTCATACAATACTCATCAAAGTCAAACAAAGCACCGGTTGCAAGATATCATGCCCATTCCTTAAGAAACTCACCCAATTAGGCCTAGTGGCTTGTAGCCCTATTTAGCGGGTAAAGGGAAATTAAGTCCAGATTCTCCCAAACACCTTAGCAAAAAAATTATGGAATCAGACACCCTTTTTGAAGTTACACAAATCCCCAAAAGGAAGGATCGGGGTTTGAAAAATAAAGGTCTTTGTCGATAGGATGTTGATTGTGCTAAAGGGCTAATTAGGCCTCTTTTGTGAAGCAATTATGCTCAGATGAGTGAATCGGTTAACTACACCCCCTTGGGCATGTGAGGGACCATAAATCATGAGGGGTTATAGGGTTACACGCTTGTAATCATCACCATTTTCACACAAAGGTGATCTATTTGTTCAAGGTCTAGGTAGCCACATAGAGATGTCTACCTAAGATCACCCCAAACACACTTCTTCCTTGCTTTCCCTACAAAACCCTCTTGGAATCCTAGAATAAAATGACCATACTTTCCTTCCACCAAATCCCATGAGCCTCAGACTGGTGAAGTGCAAGATATGGCCATGGAAGAATGAAAACTCAAGGTAAACCCTGGTTTTCCGGGTACCTACAACAAAACTTGAATATCAGGAGCAACACACACAATCAAGACTTCAAATCAAAGCCAAAAAAAAGTTAAATCTTCCCTTCAACTTATTCACATCATTGGGAATGGGTACCAATCCGTACAGAACCGTACCATAGACAAAAACTCCAGAAATGCAGGAGTTTTTTTAGTTTGTTGGCATCAAACTCTCCTCCGTACAACTACTCCTTGGGAATTGGATCCACAAGGTTCAAATACTGCTCTAGAACTTCTCTCAACTGAAAACCAAGAGGTTAGAGCCATTGGAGGAGTTCGAAATATCAAAAATGCAAAAAGTGTATAAAAGTTGCTCATGACAACTTTTGACAACTTTTGCAAAAGTTGTCAAAATGTCATCTTTTGCCTTATAAGCCTTGGGTCAAGTTCAACCCCTCCTAAAACACCTTAAAACACATGAAATCAACACATTTGATCCCCTATTGTCCAATAGTCCTAATTGGCTCATAGAAATGCCAAAATAGGAGTTTTGCTCACAAGATGGGGTTCCTTATTACAAAAACACAATGCATGATTGAAAACCTATACAAAATATCCTAAAGACATGTTTAATGCCTTAGCCTCCCTTCTAAGAGTCTGAATTATTATCATGAAGGGTTTGATGGGGTGCTCCTGCACCAAATTTTGGCAGTTGTGGCTCTAAGTTTTAAGTTCAGAGTCTTAATTTCATGGAAAGTCCACCTGTTGAAACGGTAAAAATCAACCGAGGAACTCCTTGCAGTGCCCAATATGTCAATCAGGGTTTCCAGATTGTCATGTAAGTCCTCTGAGTCTAAATCCATCATCTCGTAATCCTGTTCTTCATACTCATTCGAAGATAACTTACCCTCCTCCTCAGGATCAAACATATGATCCATGGAATTATCCCCCGAACTAGGGGGTGATCTGGCATTCTCCTCCTCCTCAGAGTCAGACTCCCTATGGTCATTACTTGGTTCATACTCCTTATCATCCTTTGAGTTATTTTTAATTTTCTTAGCCTTGAACTTACAGTGCTCATAAATAAGGAGGATAAGGCCTTGATGGGCAAGAGGGCTAGCTTTAGGATTTTTAATGAAATCTGCCACATTATCATTCACAGAACAGGCGAGATAATAAGGGACAAAAATATTAATGCCATGGGGAAAATGGTTTAAAAGGACAAAATGATAGCTATAATTTTTTGTAAACCTACCATCGATGGTGACATACTCCATAATTTCCCTAAGCATTTTCATCCAAAAAGTTTAATTTGAAGAGGGG
Source organism: Cryptomeria japonica (assembly GCF_030272615.1). Classification (NCBI taxonomy): domain Eukaryota; kingdom Viridiplantae; phylum Streptophyta; class Pinopsida; order Cupressales; family Cupressaceae; genus Cryptomeria; species Cryptomeria japonica. The sequence goes on from NC_081408.1 coordinate 703,052,646, forward strand.
TAAAGTAAGATTTGTTTGACTTTACCAAATTATTCCTCTTCGCATCAGATTTAGAGAAGGTCTTCATGACACTGTCAGACAAGTTCCGGTCTCTAAAGAAATTCATGCCATCGATGAATATGCCTGTCACCTCTGCAATTAACTCCTCATCCAATTTGAAAGTATGGCCGAACAGGGTGACTTTCTTCTTACACCATCCCTTAACAAAGGTTTTGGAGGCATGATCCTTCTTTCCGTACAACTTCTCCATGAAACTAGCCACACCTCCCTTCTGCAGCCTCCTCCATATTTTATTTTCCTTCTTCCAAGCCTGGCAGCTCGGGGGTTCAATCATGTTGATATTTCCTCCCATGGTGATGACTAGCCCAAAGATATCAATCACAACCACAAATTGAAAACCTTGACAGTGTAAACGGAAGAAATGAGCGTTAAGAGACTCAACGGATAAAACAACCTAGAAAGCATGCGATATAAAATAGATAAGTTAATGTCCAAGCAGTGTTCAATTCATGGGATATTATTTTGTAATAAGAGAAACCCTTGAATTTGTACTTATTTTATCTTATTCCAGAGGGGAGAAATGTTGTTTGTAGGCATTGGATTATGTTTTCTCTTCAAGAACTCACCATTTCCGTAGAACATTGCTCATTATGGGGAGGCTATGCAGTCTCTCTCTTTCTCTCTTATGGGGGGATATTTATTATACATATGTGACCAATTCAGTACTTTGGGAGATATTTGGAGTCCTTCATGCTTAGTTACATGTACTCTTTTTCATTTATTTTTGTTTGTTGGAGAGGAGTTTTCTCCCACTAGGTTTTGCTCCCTTTCTCTATTTATGAGAGTTACATTGATTTGTACACGGGTACCGAATCAAGCCTTTATTTTCAAGACCAATTCATGTTTGTATCTTTGCATTCATTATTATCTATATGGCTTATCCCTAAGTTAATCTGAAGGGGGGTGTTGGAGTAGTTAGGAAATTATCTAATTATTTAATTAATTAAGTCCTTTAATTACTTTATTCACTTAAGTTGAACTTAGATGGTTTTTATCTTTTATTAGATTAGGCTAATAATAGTTTAAGTTCACTTTGTTGATCTAATATTTAGTTGAGCTTTAGTTTAGCTTTATTTAGCTCCTTTATGTTTTTTTATTAAGTTTCCTAGTTTTAGATTAAGTTTCTCTTACTTTCAATAAAGCAAGTTGTTTGTTCATTGTAATCTATCCAATTTATTTACAAGTTAATCTCAATATTAGATTCATTTTTGGATCAATCTCTCTCAAGGTTGGATAGCATTAATCATGGCTTCTTCCCTTTGAATATGATAGTTGTTTTGCTTGTAGGTGATTTGTGGGCTTGTGGGCTTGAACAAATAACTACAAAAGAATATTCTCTCTATAATATTCCTTCTAGATACTATTTAATTTTCTTTCTATTAAGATGATTTCTCACGTGTATAGTCTTGCACGTGAACACATACCATGATTCTAGAAAGTAGCTGCTAATGTTGGTAGTTCTTGCACACATATCATAAATGTTTCATAGAAAGCATTCAAAGGTTGCTTTCAGTAGGAACATCATACTTTTATAATATTTCTTTTGTTCTAAGTTTCTTGACTACATTGTATTTTGGAGATGCTTCTTTGAGAGCATCTAAAGATTATAGTAGAACATCATTTCCTAGAGCAGTTGAACAAACATTTAGAGAGTTCATCTTCAAGATATTTATATGTGATGTTGTGATATTACACTTCCATTTCATTTTCTCTCTTTTAAGGGAAGTTTTATCTAGTAGTGTTTTCTTAATTTATCTATTTTATGATATTTTTTGTGTTTGGGTACCTCATTAGGCCTAGTTGTCAGGATCCAATTTCTTTTTTCCCACCTTAGTCATGCTTAAGGAGGGGTGGAGGGATTCTAGTGTTAAAATCTTTCCATTTTAGTATACCTTCTAAGATAAGCTTGCATATGCATATTTTTTTTGAGAATAATAGTTACTTAGCTGCATGCCTACATCCTAGATAGAAGTCTATTCTACTTGGCATCCCTTACACTAAAAATTGATTCTTTTGTTGTAAGGTGATCATCATGAGAGATAATGGATATTAATGAAATATGTATTACTTCATAATTTTTATTTTGCATTACATTTAGATACCTACAATAAGAAAGAAAGTGACCACCATCTCATACATGAATGCTCTCACCCTCCACCATGCCACTGCCACTGCACATGAGAGGCCATCTAAAAAGAAAGACACAAAACCTATCACAATTAAATATAAGTATTGCCTCCACTAATATCCCAAACACAAACACTCAATCCAAAGGTATCAAATGCATCGATAGCTATCAAAAACTAATAACCATAGCTAAAATAACACCTATAAAAAGTGATAACACATCCAAGTATTCATACCTACAAGGTATACAAAACATATTAAGTGAATCACATATCATCAACATATACAACCTATAAAATGCAACTATAAGCTCTAGGTGCAATGCCTATCACATATGTAAACCTAGAAACTCCCACTACATAGGTATGTCAAATATAAAAAATAATCAATAGACCCCAAAGATCTACTAATACCATATCATAGAAAGTGTAACCATAACCATGTAGTAACAAGGAACATCCATAATAATATCACGAATAACCTATAATCCAATAACCTAAAAGTGAAACTCTCACAATAATTATACAATTCTCTCCCATGTTCTCCATAATCAACAAAAGAAAGAGATAAATGACCCTCCATTTCATCTCCCACTTGACAACACATGGGCACAAACTAGTGATCAGATAACTCCAAAAAAATAAAAAATCCAATGTAATTTGAAACCAAATATCCAAGAAGATAACCAAGACCAAAGAGAGAAACTACAAATCAAAACCTATAGCATGTCCTTCTACATACACCTCTAAATGCAAACCATGTCAAGTCTGATCTCCTCCATAAAACTCCAAATGACAACAACACCCAAACCCATTTAGTCTCTTAGACCAAACATAGATATATATCATATAATCAACATGGATGTAAGACTCTCATAACCAAGAAGATCAAAACTAAAGACCTAGTCCCAATCCAATAGAATAATCCCAATAAACCATCTCTTAAATTCAACATCAATGAATGCTATCATAATAACAACTCAAATTAACAAGAAGATAACCAATGCCAAACATCTCTCACACTAAATCCTCTAGAACTAACCACCTATCCATAGCTCAAGATCTATATCTATGAAAGATAAGCATATACATAATGCTCCTGAAAGAAACAATGGGCAATACCTCTCAAGTAGTAAACCATTGAGTATACCAAGAGTGGTGAATTGGAATGCTCATTAAGTTATCCAAATCATCACGAATCACACTAAGAAAAATCTCCTCCTAAGTATATGCTAGGTGAAAGCTCCTCGGTCTTCCTGTTGAAACCATCAACCATCTCAACATATGTCTCTAATCACAAGAGAATACCAACATCACCTATGTGTCAAAGTATCCATGAGTACATGTAACCAATCAATCCATGCAAAACTCTAAATGCAACAAAGCACCATCACAAAGTAATCGATAAAATGATCATGTAAGCAATACCAAGAGAACCAACCAAGATCAATGTCAAATATCCAACCACATAAACATGACAACATGATCTAACCATCCCCTCCTATGAGATAACATGATTCATATTAACATATCGAATAACCATATCATGCCAAAACTCTAAGAATGCAATCAAGAGTGTACCATACCATAATATCAACCATCCTATAAAACAAGGATAACATGTCAAATGAGAGAATAAGCTACACCTCAAAACCAAGAACTCCATGAGTCCTCCAAGGCCAAATTTTGACGCTAGGTTTGTGTCTGTCTACCAAGATCTCTTGGAAATTGACCGCTCTGACAGAAACTTGTATGTGCACCTGCAAGCTTGAAAATGGAGTGTTTATGGATAAATAGGGTTTTGCCTTATTCAAACCCCTTGTTTTGGTGATTTTCACCTCCACAAATAACATATATTATATTGAAAAGTGTGTGTGCCCTAGAATCTCATGTGTTTGTAAGATTCCTATGAGCTAAATGCAAACTAGAGTTCTATCCTATGTTTTGAGAAAAACCCTAAAACAAAGTGTAATTTAAATGCTTCAAATAACAAATTATGCAATATGGATCTAAAGCAATAATGCAAATCTAAAAATCAATATTATGTAGATCTGAAACTCAAATAGAGATATGAAAATAACATGAAATCATACCAAATTCTAAGGAAAGTGTACAAGCCAAACATCAGTTGGTGATTCCCTTATCATTCTTCAATATCTCTTAAAGCTTCCATAATTGATGAAGAATTAATTGATGGATGATTTTTTTGATTTTAGACTCCACACAAAGTCACTCTTTCACTTCACAAGGATCTCCTTTTAAATTTCTAGATTAGGGATCGTCCAATTAGGGAAAGAAAGGCTTTATATTTGAAACCCTAATTTTAAATTTGATAATAGGTCGACTAAGAATTGATTAAAATTGACACCAAGCGAGATTTGAACATTATAATACCACAAAATTAAGCTCCCAAAATTAAAGAAAAAAAGTTTTGGACTAGGTAGTATACTACCTGGTCCAGTCAACTTTTTTTTTCTAGGGATGTGAGAAATCATGATTATAAAGTCAAACCCAACATGGTAGGTCAATCCAAGATGTGTAGATATGCAAAAATGTGCCTTGAAGATTAAAATTAAGACATTATTAGGATTATAAATAAATAAATAAAAAGGGGCACACCTAGGGTTAAGGGCCCAATTTAATGATGTGTGAATTGATAAAATAAGGCTTTAGATTTAAGTAAATTAATAATTTTTTTCTTAAGAAGCCCTATAAATGCAAGATGCAATAGGAAACACTAAAGTAGGTGCTAACCTAAGCATGGAATTAGACAACCCTTATTAGGGGTGTACAATTTACGATGCTACAACAAATAATTTTTATCTTTTAAGAACTAGAATGCTGCCCAAAATATACCTCAAAAGGTTTGCTAGAAATTAGTTGGACAGGGTTGTGTGAAGTGACCCTATCCTCCACTTTTTGTGCCTACCAAAGCTAAATCTGATTGTCTCTATCTACTATTCCTAAATCTATATATAGAGGTCCTGAACCTATAACAAGAACTTGTAAAAGAGAGAAAGACATGTTGAGAATAAGGGTTTGCCTAGGTCAAACCTCAAGTTTGGAATTAACCCCTGGAATGAATTAAAATACTAAATTAAATGTTGAATATCTGTTGTAGACAATTGTAGGTTGATGATGCAATGGTCTTTGAATATGATCACAAATTTTGATGCAATAACATGACATAACATGAGAAGACATATATGATCTAATCATAAGCACATTTCTTGCATGATGATTGATTTAATTTGATTCTCCATAATGTATGGATCTTGAAGAATATGATGGGATGAAACACCATCTTGATGCTCAATGATTAGAGTGTTTTATAATGAATTCTTGTGATGATTAAATAAATTAGAGGAATGCACTTATATAAGGTTCTTAAGGTGTTTCCCTGATTAGGGTGACCTACAACAGTCAAATTGAGACATTGTGATTTGAAACCAACATGCAGGAAAAATGCACTCGGGTATTGAAATTTGGGCCCACTTTGGGAGGACAAGGGCACCCTAGGCACCATTTTCCACACAAATCAAGGTGAACACATTAGGAATAGAGTGCACATAGCCCAAGATAGAGGTTTAGATCACCATGTGAACATATGACATCAGTTTTGAGGTAAATGCCTAGAAATGGGCTTGGATGAAAGCTAAAAAGGGTCACACTAAGGCAGGGGCACAAAAAGTGGTGTAAATTGGACAAGGTTACAATTTATGATGCTAGATTTAGCCCCCACTTTAGTGGAAGTATGAGCCTATACATATACTCATGGTAAAATAGGACACACACACACACAAAGTGATGCATGAGCATCCTCGGTTCACAACAATCTTGCATCAAACAAAAAAAAAATTCCTTTTTGTTTTGTTTTATGTTTTTAGTTTCATTTTTCCTTTCTGTGTGTCCCAATTTTGTCTCACCGGATCCTATGGAGTTGGATCACTTTCTGGCAACATATCGCTACCGGTTTACATGACAATTTCTTGTTACCGGTTGCCTGAGAGCTTTTCTGGTGATCTACCAAAACCCATTCCGAGGCTTGTGGAGCTTCGGGTGTTGATTTCAATGTTCCTTGGCATGTGGCCAGCCTTTCCCGCGATCTACGTTTCATCCCTTGGATTTTTTGGAAGAATCTCTTGGCAGAGGCCGACCTTGTTTATTTTGCAAGTTAGGTCTTGTTCTTCGGGTTTTGATCCTTTTTGGGCCGACTGGATCCTTTGGATTGATATATATATTTGTAATCATGCTTTAGAATGTAATCAATTAGAATCAATCAAAGTATTAGATAGATAGACTATTCCTAGAAGATAGATCCTTCGATTCAAGGTCTCGGTTGTGACATATTCTACCAGGCCCGTGTGTCGGTATGTTGTAATCCGGTTGTTACCGGTTGGGTGTAATCAAATTTCATGGAATAAAACTATTTGTTCTGCATTGCCTCCATCATATCTATGTGTTTTCATTGTGTTTACTATTGTTGACCGGTCCAGATTGATCTCTCTGAGGTCCCTCCTCACCAATGACTGCTTCAAGTGGTATTAGAGTGAAGTTTCATTCTGGAGGTTGTGTGTCCTAATTTTTTGTTGTAGGGTGACAGATTATGGATCCGATCTGCAATTGCAGAGGAATAGCCTGAATCGATGGTGTGAAGAGGAACTAGGAATGGTGGATCATGTGGGAATGCAGACCCTGCTACGATAGAGATGTTGCAAGGAATAGCAGCCTAGTTAGAAGTCGTGGAGACAGCCCAGAGAAGAGGCCGACATATTGAAGATGTAAGTGAAGATAAAGGAGAAGAAGCCTCGACAAAAGAAGTAAACCTACCGGCAGTTGATCCGGATGAATAAATTTTTTAAGGCTTTTGAGTAGGATGAACACTAAACCTCATTTTACCCCACTAGAATATGATGGGAAGTTAGATTCAGATGAATTGATGGATTGGATCTCAAAGATGGAGATGTTTTCCAATTTTGAAAACACTGCAAAAGAGAGGAAGGTGAAATATGTTTGTACCTTGTTGAAAGGTCATGCATATCTTTGGTGGGCGCATTTGCAAGTTGATACACAAAGAAGAGGTAAAGAAAAGATTAAGACATGGGATCGGATGATTGCTAAGTTGAAATTAAAGTTTGTGCCAATGAATTATCAAGTGGATTTGTTCTGGAAGTTTCAGAATTTGAGACAGAAGGAATCTAGTGTGAAGGAGTACACTGAAGCATTTTACAAGTTGAACATCAGTTCCAGACATGTTCATGATGAAGTTGAAAAAATTGCAATATATTTGAATGGATTATGGATGTCTATACAAGATGAACAAAGTGTTGAAGAGGCTTACATGTATGCACTAAAGGCTGACGAGAAATTGAACAAAAGATATGAGCAGAGACAAAGAGGTAGAGGTGGAAGGTTTATCGGAGGAATATTTCAAGGAGGAAGAGGATATACCAGAGGAAGAGGAACCAGTACAGATTAGAACAAGGACAAGGAAGTGAACAAAGAAGGTAGTCCATACCAGAAGAATGATAGAAATTTCTACCAGAGGAGAGAACCGGATGGATACCAAAATGAGAACTTTGGAAGACAAGATAAGATGACATTTAGAGGAACTTTCTTTAAGTGTGGAGAAGAAGGAAACTGTGCATTTGAGTGTAAGAAGACAGAGGCTACCAGAAGAGAAACAATGGTGGAAGAAAACCCCACTGGATCAAACAATAAACCGGAATATGGAGAACTATTGATGATGAGGAGACCTTTGTGTCATACCAGAGGAGATGAAGAACCCTTGCAGAGGAAGAATTTGATCAAAACCAGATGTAAGGTATCTAGTAAGTGTTGTAGAGTTATTATTGATAGTGGTAGTTTAGATAATCTTGTTTCAGAAGAGATGGTGAATACCTTGAAATCAGGGAGATTGAAACACCCCAAGCCTTATCAGATAGCATGGATTCAAGATGAACATAAGTTGTTAGTAAGTGAAAAGTGTTTGGTGAAATTGAAAATTGGGAATTATCATGATGAATTTTTGTGTGATATTATGCCTATGGATATTTGTCATCTTTTGTTGGGTAGACCTTGGAAGTTTGTTAGATAAGCAATAAATGATGGGAGGAAGAATACATACACTATTGTGGCCAATGGGATGAAGCAAACCTTATTACCTTTGGAGGAACCTTTGAAGAATGAAGTTTGTACAAATGCCAGAATATGTTTAGTAGATGGAAGGAAATTCATGGATGGGCTGAGACATGAGAATGTGTGTTTTTCCTTAATTCCTAAGAAGACTGAGAGACCGAAACTAGAAGAAGAGCACCCAAAAGAGATAAGAGATTTCTTGACAGAATATGAGGTCATCATTTCAGATAATGTACCTAATGGATTGCCACATGTTAGAAGTATTAGTTGTTGCATGGACTTCATTGCTGGAGCTAGTTTGCCTAACAAAGCTACACACCAGTTGACACAGACAAAGAATGAATAACTGAATAGACAAGTGCAGGAGTTGTTGAAGACAGGTTTGATCAGGGAGAGTTTGAGCCCTTGTGCAGTACCAACAGTATTAGCACCTAAGAAGAATGGAGAATGGAGGATGTGTACTGATTCAAGAGAAATAAACAAGATCACAGTGAAATACCAATTTCCTTTGCCTGGGATGGATGACATAGTGGACTGTTTGAGTGGAGCAAAATACTTTACAAAGATAGATTTGAAGAGTGGATATCATCAAATCAAGATCAGAGAAGGTGATGAGTGGAAGACATCATTTAAGACAAATGAAGGGCTATATGAATGGTTGGTAATTCCTTTTGGATTGACTAATGCACTGAGTACTTTCATGAGGCTAATGAATGAGGTATTGAAGAAATTCTTGGGTAAGTTTGTTATTGTGTATTCGGATGACATTCTAATTTTGAGTAAAATAAAAGAGGAGCATTTGTTGCAGTTAAGACAAGTTTTGTAGAGGTTGAGAGAAGAAAATTTGTAGATCAATATCAAGAAGTGTACTTTCATGAAGGATGAGTTAGTCTATTTAGGATTTGTGATATTTGAGGATGGTTTGAAGATGGACCCTGAGAAAGTGAAAGCCATTGTTGAGTGGCCTACACCGGAAAGCATTGGGGAGGTAAAATCATTTCATGGATTGGCTAGTTTTTACCAGAAGTTTATCAGAAATTTTAGTTCAGTTTGTAACCCTATGACTGAGACCATGAGAGAAGATCAGAAGGAATTCAAGTGGACCACCGGAGAAAACAAAAGTTTTGAATTGTTGAAGAAAAAAGTGACTAAGAAGCCTGTGTTAGCTTTACCAGATTTCCATAAAGTATTTCAAGTGGATTGTGATGCAAGTGGAACAATAATAGGAGTAGTCTTGAGTCAAGAAGGGAGAGCATTAGCCTATTTCAATGAGAAATTGAATGATTCCTAGAAGAGATATTCAGTGTATGATCAAGAATTTTATGCCATAATTCAATCCTTGAAGAAATGGAGACACTACTTGTTGCCTAAGGATTTTGTGTTGTATACAAATCATTAAGATTTGCAATATTTGAATAGTCAGAGTAAGTGGAATCAGAGACATATGAGATGGGTAGAATTCTTGCAGATTTACACCTCCGTGTTGAAGCATATAAGTGGGAAATCTAACAAAGTTGTTGCTGCATTGAGAAGGAGAAAGAATTTGCTGATAGAGATGAGAATGATAGTATTAGGTTTTGAAGATTTGAAGACCTTGTATTATGAAGACCCAAATTTTGCAGAACCTTGGAAAGTGTGTAGGGGAAAAAGTGAGACTAGGTATGGAAACCCTAATCCCACTCTCATACACACTCATGGAATACGAAAGAGCCTAGGGAGGTAACAGACATTAGCTACTTCTTATGAGAAAGAGAGACCTGTGGATTACCTCTTAGGTTTTCTATTCCTTTGTTGTAAATGAGAGAGAGGAATGATGCAACATGCAACCTAACCTAGAATGCAAGTAAGCAAGCAAACCCAAATCTTAGAATGCAGATCAAAGAACAACTGATACACTACTAAAAAGTATGGATCAGAAGGAAAAATAAGGGGTGCACTTGTGTCTAAAATTTGAGCAAAAATGTCTGGGACTAGGGTGCCACACCACTATCCCGATTCTGCACTTCGGGAGCTGCAACTGACATGAGGGATTCTGAAGCCTAAAAAATGTTGTTCTGCCAAGTCCTGCTGACAAAGGGTAGGACCATGTTGCAACACCACTATCCTGGGTAGGACCAGGGTGCCACACCCCTATCCTTGGGGTTTTCGCCAATATGTACAACCCAAAACTTTCTTTGTGTGCTCTTCTAGTCCTGAAACTTCCAGTAGCACTTGGATCTGAACCTGTACCTGAAGCTAAAAAAGAGGGTTTGGGGTGGTTATATAGGGTTTTGCCTTAGTCAAACTCCCATGTTGGTGATTTCCACCTCCATGAATAGTCGATAATGTACTGAAAATGTGTGTGCAAGATCCTAAGAATGAAAGTTGACTGCATCTGACTTTTTCTTGCATTCATAGTTTTTAGGAATGATGATGTCATCACCAAGTCTGGGCCCGGGCCCCCTCTCCGGACAGCTAGGGGTCCTAGGGCACCCTAGTCCTCCTAGGGCACCATGGTCCCCTCTGGGGTGCCATGGTCTTGTAGAGAACCATGGTCCTAGTAGGGCGCCATGGTCCTAGTAGGGCACCCTAGTCCACTCAGAGCACCCTGGTCCCTATTCGGGGTGACCAACGATGACACAGGATCAAGCGATGAATGTTAGAACTAATAGAATGATTTCATCGATTAGATGATAGTGGTGATTGATCGATAACTGATGATAGATTATTTTGCATTTTGCAGACACTGCCATACATTCGCGAGCATACTGTAGGTCTCACCTTTTGGAGCCTTCAGGAGAAAATCCCAAGGCTGACAACGGGAGAGAGGGATTTTCTACATGATGTGGGCTTGTGGGATGCGATGACCATGTTGGCCATCTGATTCCATTCTGCGGTACTGATGGCACTGATGGAGAGGTGGGATGTAGACACCTCGACGTTCTCATTACCTATGGGGGAGATGATGGTCACCCTTAATGATGTTTACTGCATTCTGTGCCTTCCCATTAGGGGAGAGACTGTGAGATACCGATCCGACCAGACAGAGGAGGATTAGAGGAGAGAGCAGGTGTATGTTGTGGAAAGAGTGATACACAATGAGATGAGGGGTCGTATCATGGTCAACTAGCTCCTACACCTGACTGGCGAGGTTTTGTTAGTGAGGCGACTCATGATTGTGACCCTTGCACTAGTTGTGTGCCCTAATGGGCATGACACACATATGCATGGAGGACTCATATATGCTATCCGAGTGATGGAGAGACATAGGAGGGTGTACTCTTGAGATCGAAGCATGCTTGTGCATCTCTATCACGACCTTGGGGAGTATGTCTTTGGACAGGGATGTAGCCTGATGACATGCACACTACTACAGGTGTGGATGTTTAAGCATATTACCTGTAGTAGGATTGGTGGAGCCCCAGTAGAACTAGTCCCAGAGAAGCCTAGGGTATTTTCTTATCCTCTTACCCGTGAGTGGCGATTCGATGATCTCTTTCATTGGAGATTGAGCTTAGATAGATTGACAGTGGGAAAATTCATATGGAGACCCTACCTCACGATGTACAGGTGGGCAGGGATACACAGACACATGTTCAACATGCAGAGGAACCATCTACTAGAGGGACGGTACAACCACATAGTCGTCCCCTTCTACTTCGATTGAGTTCAGCGACAGTTTGGGTTTGAGCATTGTGTTCCTATTGATGTTCTTGTGTATATCCGACACTCACGTGTGATGCCGAGGCTAGGAGCCATTCCTAGGCCTACTAGTGTTGAGATCAACATCACAGATTTGGACGGGTCGGATCACGACGTAGCGGTTGATTATAGAGATGACTCAAGAGTGCACTGGCAGTACATCACATGGTGGGGGAGTACATAACCTAGAGCCATTTTCCTAGTAGACTTCCCTTGAGGGAACCCCAAACCATGGAGATAGTCAGGCGAGGAAGAGGGATCTAATACATCCAAGGAGGGCTCAAATGATCAGGATGATGATACTGGAGATCAGGAGGTAGGTGGATATGGAGATGATCCTGATACTAGAGAGGGAGATCAAGATGGAGATGATGAGGAGTACAGAGAGGAGGAGGAGGAAGAGTCAGATGTAGTTCCTCATCACTCTAGGGAGGATACCATAGCCCTAGATCCACCAAGTCTCCCACTACAGGTAGGGAGAGAGACCCTTTAAGGGGTCTTGATCCTACTCCTCGTCGGCCCACACCTACTATACAAAGATGGTATGAGCGCGGAGAGTCTAGCGGGTCCCAGTCTCAGGTGGTTGTTGTCCATAATCCCTACTGGCAGGAGGGGGATCCAGGTAAGGTGTCATGTTATTCATTAACTTATGTACCTTACTTTCTTTAGATTTGATGACATAGAATGTTATTGATGAAAAATTTCTCTCTTCCTTGCAGCTATCATCCAGGAGTGGCATTCTCTCATTCAGAATTTAGTGACAGATCTTATTGTGACTACACACATTTCTAGTTCTTCACAGATATCGCACAGATCCTAGAGGAGTGCGGGATGACACGATGACCTTTTCTCCCCTATTCAGACAGAGGTGGAGGTATTACGAGAGATTACAATAGACAAAGCATGACCTAGCAGCATCACAAACAGAGCCAACCACATACCATGGGATCATGATGGAGAGGGATTGTAGGAGCTCCTCGTAGAGTCACTTGCGGTTTGTATCACGATACACCCCCTTGGGGCCACCTCCACGACCAGATCAGGAGGGAGCATCTATCCACCATCCTCCTGCTATTGGTCCTAGGAGATGATCTTGATGTATTGATGCATATATGATACTCATGGATATGTTATTTTAATGCTTAAACAATATATGCATTGCTTAGATTAGAAGTAACATATTGAGTGATGAACATGTATGTCTAATTTTAATTTCCATGTGATTGATTTCTCAATGCTTCATGATAAAATTGATACATGTGTGATTTATTAAATAACTAAGTATTTAATCAAATGCTACTTTGATTATTTAAAAGAAGAATGCATTAAGCCTGAGAACTATATAACTTAATGTGATTTAATTAACTTTAATTAAACAAAACATGATATAATTCTACTTAACACATAAGAAATTGTATAATATGATAGCATATATAAAATGTAAATCTATTACAATTTACATAAAAGAATCCAAGACAAACAATAAAGTAAATGAAACATGCTTGTCAAGAATGAAGTAATGTAGACCAAACAATATAACATCATTTAATCTTACATACTTTAATGAAGACATGCTAACATATTACCCAATTTTGAAGAAAGAAAGATACAAAGAAAGAACATAAAGTAGACTAGAGAGAGAGAGAGAGAGAGAGAGAGAGAATAAAATTAGGCAAAGTATCTACGAAGGTGCATAGAATTTATGGGTTCCTTGAGAGGCGTACCTTCCACATCTGCTATCTTGTAAGCACCTGATCCATAGACCTCGACAACAATGTATGGTCCAAGCCAATTAGGGCTGAATTTTCCTTTCTCCTCTGGTAGGGCATTCACATTGCGTTGATTCTCGTAAAGGAATAAATCCCCTACTGAGAAGGAACGTTGAATAACCTTATCATGTTGGCATTGCATGAATATTGCATTGATGAAGTATAGTGTTGTCATTGATGTCAATAACAACCAGTAATGAAGTTGTAATGTAACTTGTAGTGATGGAGTAAAACAACCGGTAGTGAAGCAGTGTTGGAAATCGGTATACTATTGAAGTAGAGAGATCAACCGATAACCCTAACCTGTTGATAAGAATAACTGTAACCGATGGAGCTTGGAGAATCAGTAGTGTTAATCTAATCAAATGATGAGCAGAGATGAAAATGCCACGTATGCATGATGTATGTGATGAGTTTCAAAGTGGATTTGGTGCGTAGAAATAACTATTTTATCTTGGGAATGAAAAAATGCATAGCATGAAGTGAATAACGCATGATGAGTTACAAGATCCAATGTGTGGTGATCAAGGTGTGATCTAGGAGTGGTCGAAGTTATCTTGAACAATGTGCAACTGATTTCTATGTGTTGTGTTACCGACCTATTGTATTTGTATTTAAGTTGGATGAATTTGTTTGTAAATTGTGTTGGAAAATTTTTTAAGTGTGAGTTGTTTTTGTTGAACCAGAAGGAGTATCTGCAGAATTTTGTGAAGGCAGATAGGAGCATAAAAGGATTTGATTAAGAAGAGTAGTGCTATTCCCAAATCAACAAAGACCCTGTTATTCTCTAACCATTACAACAGTTAAATCACCTAACTAGGAAACCTTTAAGAGGCTTCTTGTTCAAATCCTCTAACTAGGTGATCCATTAGTTTGGATTTAAAATCCTCCACTAAAGTTACCTCTTGCATGGTATTTCCGTTAACAAGGTATTGTAGTCAATCCCTTAATCGGGTGGTCCTTAACCGGATCTGCTCTTAACATGACATTTTTGCAAAGCTTCTAACAAGGCTTGGATCCTAATAGGGCGAACTTTAAAAAAGTTCAGATTACTTGTGGGTATTCATCCCCACCATGGTTTTTCCCATTTGGCTTTCCACGTGAAAAATCATTGCATCAAGTGGTGAATGATTTTGTGAGTGTTTTTTTGATATGGTGAATATGTATAACTAGTAAATCCACTAAGACATGTTTAGATAATTGGAAGTGATCTAAAATGAGCTATTATTAATGTTAGTAAGTTGGTTTAATGTTTTGGTTAAAAAATATTTTGGTTTTAGATCTGTTACATTGTATCATTGATATTTTAGTCAATCGGTAAACTTGATAGTGTAGTTGCAGTTTTTAGTTACAGTGACTAAACCAGTTAAGTTTTGCAAGTTATTTTTGAGTTTGATTTATGTTTGGTGAATTTTAGTATATTTTCTATCTACCGATTCACCCCCCCCCCTCTTAGTAGTTTACCGGATCATTATTGTTTCTTCATATTATCATATCATTGTAGCTTCATTACAAAGTTTTATGATATGCTTGAATATGCTCGAGGGCATTTATATGTCGTTCATCGAACATCTCAAATTGTTGAAGTATTTTCTCTCTATAGGAATCATCATTCACTATACCCCTAAGAGAGACTCTCAAAGAAGGAATATCTAACTCCAAAGGCATAATTGCATCAACACCATAAACAAGATTATAAGGAGAACAACCCGTAGCAACATGTACACTTGTGCGATAAGCCCATAGAGCATAGGTTAATTGAGTATGCCAATCCTTACCATGCTTTTTTACAATCTCTCAAAGAATTTGCTCAATTATCCTATTAGAAGACTTGGCTTGACCATTTGATTGAGGATAATAAGGTGTAGAAAATTTATGTTGAATATGATATTTCTCGAGAAACTTCTTCACATCCTTATTTTTGAATGACATTCCATTATCTGAAGCTAGGGCTGAAGGTATCCCAAATCGAGAAATAATGTTTTCCAAAATGAATTGAAAAATTACTTCAGCAGTATTGGCTCGAAGAGGAATGAATTCTACCCACTTCATAAAGTAATCAACGGCAATTATGATGAAAGTATGTCCTTGAGATGAAGGAGGAGATATTTTACCAACAAGATCCAAACCCCATGTAGAAAAGGGCCAAGATGCTACCTGTGATCGAAGTTCTTGGGTAGGGGCATGGATCAAATTGCTATGTTGCTGACACTAATAACCTCGTTTAACAAACGCAAAGGAATCCTTTTCCATGGTTTGCCAATAGTACCCCATTCAGAGCAATCTCTGAACTAAATATCTACCCCCAAAATTCCCCCCACAAGCACCTGAATGTGATTCCTCAAGAGAAATAGGGGTTTTAGCCTTGTTTAAGCATCGAAGGAGAAGACCATTATAACCCCTCCTATAAAGAACATTAGAAAGGATATTGTATCTAGTAGCCAATTTATGAATCATAGCCCTAGTATTGTTATTCGCAGAGTTAGGAAAGGTACCATCAATCAAATATCTCATGATATGTGAGTACCATTCTTCAGAATATATAATGCAACAAAATACCACATCACTAGGATTATTAGCAATAGCTAAGGTAAGAAGGTTGTGAATAGTGAATTTAAGATCTACCAACGGGTCCTCTACAGACACAAGAGAGGCAACACATTCCATCGCATCAGCATGTCGATTATCTTTTCGAGGGATAGGTTCCATGGTATAAGAATCAAATTTTTGCAACAAGGATATAGATAGATCTCTATATTGTGATAATTTGTCTTGCTTAGCTTGATAAACTCCTGTCACTTGTCTTATGATTAGTTGAGAATTTGTATAAATATGTAGATGTTTCACATTCAACGTCGAGATTGCTTTAATTCTAGCTATAAGAGCTTCATATTCAACAATGTTGTTGGTGCATAAGAAATTGAGACGATATGATAAAGGAATAGGCTTCTTTTTAGGAGATATTAAGACCACCCCTGCCCCCGATCCTGTACAACACTTAGAGCCATCAAAGTAAAATTCCTAAGTCTCATCAACCTTAGTGAAAAAAATGTATTCATCAGGAAAAGACTCTAGATTAGGTAGGGAGAAGGGTGAAGGAGCATCAACTAAGTGGTCAGTCAACACTTGACCCTTTATTGCCTTTTGTGAGACAAACTTAAGGTCAAACTCAGTCAACATCATAACCCACTTAGCTAAGCATCTGGAAAGGTCATTTTTGGAGAAAAGATGTTTAAAATATATTAAAAAATCATCTATCTTCTTCGTATCCACCTCAATGCCACGATGTGAAACTATGAATCCTAATAGTTTTCCACTATCCACACGAAAAACACATTTTCGGGGATTCAAACGCATGTTATACTTACAAATTCTCTCAAAAATTTGATGAAGGATCTTAACATGATCTGTACGAAGAATGGATTTGGCTAAGATGTCATCAACGCAATCTTCTAAGGTCTTATGCATATAGTCATAGAAGATGAGATTCATAGCACGTTGATAGGTTACGCTTGCGTTTTTCAATCTAAAAGGCATCACAATCCAACAAAACGTACCCCAAGGGGTGGTGAAAGTAGTTTTATATTGATCTTGAGGATTAATGAAGATTTAATTATATCCTAAGAAACCATCCATAAAGGATAATAAAGCATGTCCTACTACCTAATCCAATATCATATCAAAATTTGAGAGGGAACAACCATCCTTTAAAGAGTCCTTGTTCAAATCACAAAAATCTGTACACATCCTAATCTTGTTTTTCAGCTTTAGCCACAACCACAATGTTTGAAATCTATTGGGAATAATCGATACAACAAATGAATCCAGCATCCAACAATTTTTCAATCTCATCTTTAACAAGTAATGCTACCTTAGGGCGAATCTTTTGAATCTTTTGCTTCATGGGTTTAGCATCAAGAATTAAGACAATGTTATGAGTGACAATCTTGGGATCTATGCCAGGCATGTCAGAATATATCCAAGCAAAGACCTCAGGGAATTCATGTAACAACTCAACATATTGTTTTTTCTCTTCTTTGTCAAGACATTTCCCTATCTTGATGATTTTATCTTCGGCACAAGGATCCATCTTGATATCAATGGTGTCATTTATTAGGAGATTGCTTTGTTGAGGAGCATCTTTTAATTCAGGAAATTCTTTAACTATCTCATCATTATTTATTTCTTTCCCAAAGTAAACTTCCACATTTGTACAATAAGGAAAAATGCGATTATGGTGATAATGAGGAAGGTTGACATAAGCTTCCAAGAATTCAGCTAAGAAATCATCAATAGACAAAACATCCAAAGAAAAGACACAAGAAGGGTCACAGTCAATATATTCTGGATATTTTAGTGAGAGAGAAGCAAAAATGACATTAACACTAATAGATGGTCTCTTAGAGGCTTTAGTATGCTTGAAAGGATCATAACCAAGCCCAAATGTCAAATCACGAAAGTTGTTTTCCAAAGGAACCTTAATCCCTTGTTCTTGAGCACCACATCCATTTTCATTATATCCACACCTATCTAGGATGTGAAAACCAGGACCATAAAGGTTAGTCATTTTTTAGGAAGAAGGAGGATTTTCAAAAAATGAAGGATCAAAATCTTCTAGACCAAAAACTAAGGGAGATGAAGTCTGAGAAGCCGCCACATAGTTGTTACTCAATGACCTAAACAAAGTAGATTGATTTTTAGGTTCTTCTTCTTCTTTCTTCTTTTCAACCTTAGGTTCTCTAGGGGGAATTTTGTATTCCCCTACGAAAGTAGGATTGAAATCAATGGATCCCCAATCATCTTCTGCAAGAATCTTCTTAGGAGAGAAAGTGTCCTCAATCATAGAGTCGGGCTGAGAAGACTATTCCTCAAGAACCTTAGGTCCACTTGAGGAAGTATTGGGAATTTATTTAGATATAGGAGACAGGTTCGATGAACTGGTCACACTAATCATATTAGAAGCCTTAGAAGAATTATCTAAGATAGTTGGGGAAGAATTGATTGAAGAGGATTTAGAACTTGATGTTGGTAAACAAGCATGTAATCTTGTGTCACCTAACAAGGTGTAATATGTTGTATTGTTGTAAATGAATTTGATTTTCCTATAAAATGTAGAGGGAACAACTTGCATGCTATGAATCCAAGGTCTCCCTAGCAATAAGTTGTATGTCAACTCTTCAGACATGACATGGATAGGTGTGGGTAAAGTAACTGGACCTACCTTAACATGCAAGGTGATGATACCTAGTGACTATTTAGAAACATTATTGAGGCCACATATGGTGAGAGAATCGGTCTTAATAAGAGATGTATCAACATTGATCTTATGCAACAAGTTAATGCTACAAACATTAAGGCCAGAACCATTGTCCACTAGTGTTCATCTTATTGCACTATCATTTATGATAACCATAATCATTCGGGGATCAAATTATAGTTGAATTTCACTAGAGGGCAGCTCATCTTATGTAAACACAATTTGAGCCTTAGGTGTTGTAATCTAGAGTTAATCAGAGAAGCCATATTGTTGGATGTCACTGTGGGTGGGACATTTAATGTTTTCAAGGCATCTTGTAGCATTCCATGATGAGTCGAGGAGGTTTGAAGTAAATCCAAAAGGGATATCTTGGTAGGAGTAGCTTTAAGTTGTTCAACAAGATCATATTCCTTACCAAGGGTTTGTAAAATGTGATGTACTTGAGGAAGAATGGGTTGAGGATCGGGTAGAGGAGTTGGAACAACCAGAGGAGGGTTAGGGTGCCTATTGTTTCTCGTGTTATAGGTATGGGCAACTGCATTATAACTATCCTTAGTTAGTTTTCTAGCATAGCTATAAGGACTCTTAGTGGGATTCCTTGCTTGGACTATAATAATAGGTTTTTTTAGAGTGTTAAAGGAATAATGACTATATCCACCTTGAACCGGGAAAAGAGGTTGATTAGGAAGAGGTGAAGTTGGAGAAGGAAAAGCACCTTTGACAATAAAAAGAGGTTTTCTATGTTCATTCACATTGATCATATTGATTAACCTTTTAGATGCATTATTCTTGTTTGGAAGTTTAGTCAAAGATATGAAGTCATCAAGGGCATCATCCAATAAAGCATGATCATAGTGATTGAAAGGCTTATCTTTGGACTCAAAAGGAGACATAACATCATAGAGGGAATCATGAGAGTCAAACATGTTGCTAGATCTAGTGGAGGAGTTGATATGAATCTACCCATGAGAGGAATCATTCAACTTATCTTTCTCATCACCATGAAATGGCATAGTACCAAGGTTGATTAACTTTTTGGCAAAAAGAGGGTTTTAAAGGCTAGGGTTCAAAAAATCATCTAGAGATTCATCTAATTCATCCTTACTAAACTCATAATCAACATATTTCATACATCATCAAAAGCATGAACATCTTGCAAATAAAAATCTGACATTTTGGAATGAAAATTGAATGAAATTTAAATGCACAATGCAAGGAAAATGAAAGAAACCTCTCTCTCTCTCTCTAATGTTTTGAAAGAAAATGAATTTATGAAATAAACTAGATCTAGATATAACAATTCAATGCAATAAAAATGAAATTGGATTCACGTCGGGTTCAACAAAGATGAGTAGGGGAAAAAGTGAGACTAACTATGGAAACCCTAATCCCACTCTCATACACACTCATGGAATAAGAAATAACCTAGGGAGGTAACACACATCGGATAATTCTTATGATAAAGAGAGAACCATAGATTACCTCTTAGGTTTTATATTCCTTTGTTGTAAATGAGAGAGAGGAATGATGCAACATGCAACCTAACCTAGAATGCAAGTAAGCAAGAAAACCCAAATCTGAGAATGCAGATCAAAGAACAACTAATACATTTCTGAAAAGTACAAATCAAAAGGAAAAATTAGAGGTGCGTCTGTATCTAAAATCTGAGAAGAAATGTCAAGGACCAGAGTGCCATGCCACTGTCCTGATTCTACACTTCGGGAGCTGCAACTGACAGGAGGGATTTTGAAGGCTACAAAATGTTGTTCTACCAAATCCTGTGACAGAGGGCAAGACCATGGCACCACACCACTCTCCTGGGTAGGAACAGGGCGCCAAGCTCCTTTCCTTGGGGTTTTTGCCAAGATTTGCAACCCAAAACTATCCTTGTGTTCTCTTCCAATCTTGAAACTTCCAGCGATGCTCGGATCTAAACCTGTACCCGAAGCTAAAAAAGAGGGTCTGGGGTGGCTATATAGGGTTTTGCCTTAGTCAAACCCTCATTTTGGTGATTTCCACCTCCACTAATAGCCGATAATGTACTTAAAATGTGTGTGCAAGAACCTTGTATGTGTGCAAGATCCTAAGAATGAAAGTAAACAAACTAGAGCAACCCTAAAGAGTAAACCCTAATTGCTTATAATTGAGAAAGTAAATGCTCTAAATCCACAATGTAAAGTGATCTAAAGAATGGATGCGAATCAAAATGAAGCTCATGCAAAGACATGCAAACGACATGAAACCATACCCAACCCCTAGGGAGATGTACAAGCCAATCATCAGTTGATGATGTCATATTGCTCTTCTACATCTTCAAAAATCCCCCAATTGATAAAACGATGCTTGATGAATGCTTGATGGATGAATTTTGAATGTTGTTGAGTTCTTCAAAGATCTACTCTTTCGCTGCAATGAAGGCTCTTATGCTCCAAAAACCTGCTCTTAGATTCTTAGAAGAAGACCCCTTCAAATGAAGAATCAAAGCTCTTAAGTATGAAACCCTGGATCTTAATTTCATGTTTAGGCCGACCTAGGATTTGAATTTCCTGTTGATATTTTGGGGTTAAGCATTATTATATCATAGGATTGTGCTCCCAAAATTTTGGGAAAAAGGTCACGAACCATGTGCATTCCTGCCACGGTCCGACCAAATTTTCACCAAATTTTTGGGGCCGTTAGATATGATGATATTAGAGCGCATCCCAAAGTTATATCTGATTTCAAGATGTTTTGATATGCGAAATCGGGCCTAAACGGTCAAAATAAGACATAATTAGGGTTTATGATTAAATGATTCATTGGAGGAATAAGATGAAAAGGGGCACACTTAGTGTAAAGGGCCCAACTTTATAATATGTAAAGTGATGAGATATGACCTTAGATTTAATTAAATTGATTAATTAAATGGGTAATTGGTAATTAGAAATGGAAGATGCAAGACACACTAAGGCAAGTGCTAACCTAAGTGTGAAATTGTACCACCCTAGCAAGGGTGTATAATTTACGACACTAAAAAAAGCATGTAGAGAGATAGTTATGGTTGATAGGAGAAAATGGTTGGATTATTTCATTCAAGATTGGATGTTATTCAGGGGAGTTCAATTGTGCATACCTAAGAGTTCCATGAGAGAGAACCTAATAAAAGAGAAACATAGTGGAGGACTAGCTAGACATTTTGGCATTGACAAAATAGTTGCATTGGTGAGTGAGCAGTACTTTTGGCCCCATATTCATAAGGATGTTAAGAGATATGTGCAGAGTTGTAGAGTTTGTCAAGTTGCAAAAGGTAGTAGTCAGAATGTGGGATTGTATAAACCTTTGACAGTACCGGTAAGACCTTGGGAGGATATAAGCATGGATTTTGTACTTGGATTGCCTAAGACATCGAGAGGGAATGATTCCATATTTGTGGTAGTGGATAGATTTTCAAAGATGGCTCATTTCATACCTTGTAAGAAGACATCAGATGCATTACACATACTAGACCTATTTTTCAAGGAATTGGTGAGATTGCATGGATTACCTAAGAGCATAGTTTCAGATAGAGACATTAAGTTTGTTGGCTATTTTTGGAGAAGAATTTGGAAGAAGATGAAGACATATTTGAAGTTCAGCTCTACTTTTCATCCACAGACTAATGGATAGACATAAGTTGTTAACCGACGTTTGGGAAATTTGTTGAGATGTTTAGTGGGAGATAAAAACAGAAGTTGGTATTTGATCCTTGCACAAGAAGAGTTTGCCTACCACAATTCAGTGAATAGAAGTACTGGAAAAACACCTTTTGAGATTGTTACCAGAGTGCATACTAGAGGAATATCAGAATTGAGAGATGTTAGGAGTGGAGACCAGAAGAGTTCAGAAGCAAAAGATTTTGCAGATCACATGGCGGGATTGCATGTTCTGGTTAAATAGCATTTGGAAGACATGAACAAAAAATACAAGGATAAGGAAGATGAGAAGAGGATACATGAGGAATTTGAAGTTGGCGATGAAGTGATGGTATATCTGAGAAAAGAGAGATTCCCGATTGGAACTTATAATAAGTTGCAGATGGAGAAGTTTGGACCCTGTAAGATTTTGAGGAAGTTCAGTTTTGGAAATGCATATGAAGTGGAGCTACCAGATAGTCTAAGTATTTCACCTATAT
Source organism: Cryptomeria japonica (assembly GCF_030272615.1). Lineage (NCBI taxonomy): Eukaryota > Viridiplantae > Streptophyta > Pinopsida > Cupressales > Cupressaceae > Cryptomeria > Cryptomeria japonica. Next base: position 703,075,827 of record NC_081408.1, read on the forward strand.
TCAACATTGCAGATCTTCATGAGTACCATGAACCAAAATTTAGTGAGAAGAGTGTTGCATACCTTGAGAAACAATTGCCTCAGAAGGAACCAGATCAAATTGAAGAGATTTTGGATGGTAGGATTGGGCATAGTACCCGGAACAGTCAGTACAAAGAATATCTTGTGAAGTGGAAGGGAATACCAGTTGAATATTCATCTTGGATTTCTTAAGAAGAGGTAGACCGCCTTGGTTTCCCTTTGACCCCAACAAAGTGATAGGATCACTTTTTCATTAACCTAGGATGCTTGATGCAGGAACATCCCCGGTTCACAACAATCTTGCATCAACCAAAAACATTTTTCCATTCTATTTTGTTTTCTGTTTGCAATTTTAGTTTTCCTTTGTGTGTGTCCTGGTTTTGGCTTACCAGATCCCGTGGAGTTGGATTCTACTTGAAGACTTGATCATCTTTCTTTCTTTCAGACCGCATCTCATTTGGATCACTTTCCGGCAAGATATCGCTACCGGTTTCCATGACAATTTCTTGTTACCAGTTGTTCCTTTGTTACCGATTGCCTAAGACCTATTCTGGTGATCTACCAGAACCCATTATGAAGCTTGTGGAGCCTCGGGTGTTGATTTCAATGTTCCTTGGTGTGTGGCAGATCTTTTCCCATGATCTACGTTTCATCCTTTGGATTTTCCAGAGGAATCTCTTGGCGGAGGCCGACCTTGTTTATTTTGCACATTAGGTCTTTTTCTTCGGGTTATGATCCCTTTTGGGCCGACTGGATCCTTTGGATATATATATATATATATATATATATATATATATATATATATATATATATATATATGTAATCATGCTTTAGAATGTAATCAATTAGAATCAATTAGAGCATCAGATAGATAGACTGTGCCTAGAAGATAGATCTTTTGATTCAAGGTCCTAGTTGTGACCTATTCTACCAGGCCTATGTGTTGGTATGTTGTAACCCGGTTGTTACCAGTTGGGTGTAATCAAATTTCATGCAATAAAACTATCTATTCTGCATTGCCTCCATCATATCTATATTTTTCCATTGTGTTTACTGTTGTTGACTGGTCCAGATTTATCTCTTTGAGGTCCTTCCTCATTGGTGACTTCTTCAGAGAGAGAGAGAGAGAGAGATGAGAAACTAAGAGTAATATTATAAGGAGATAAGGCATCACTAAATTCAAGGGAACAAGCCCCCAAGCTTAGGATCTTAACTCACACAATTATATACAAGGACATACAAAATAAGACAAAAAAACAAAAGGCAAAGAGACAAATAAATATAAAAGACACACAAAAAGGGGGTTAGTACTAAAAACAAATGCTCCAAGTCAACTAGTTGAAGAGACCTCGAAAATAAAAAATGTCTCAACTGCTAATATCATTCTCAGAATGTTATTGCAAGAGCATAAATGGTCACATGGAAGGACAAAGAGAATGCATCGAATGATGAACTGTGATCTAATGACTAACAAAGTATGTTATGATATGGGCTCATAGAGAGCAGAAAGGAAATATGGATTTCATAGGCTAGCAAGTTGTGTTATGTTAGGTGATCCATGGGAGCATAGATTCTCATGGGACAAAAAATTGTGTTATGTTGTGTGATCCATGTGGAAAGAGAAAGGAAGAGCCAAAATAGTCTAGCAAGATCATGTCTTATGCTAGTGCCACTCATCCCACAAAGAGAAAAGGAAGAGTCAAATAGTCTAGTAAGTTGTGTTATGCTAGTCAAATAATACTACGAAAGGAAAAGGGAGGAGTTAAATAGTCTAGAAAGTTGTATTATGCTAGTCAACTCAACTTGCAAACGGGTTCTAAACAAATTTTTCTTATTGAAATTCAATTGATTTGTGAAAATTGTAATGAAATGTTTTTCCAAGTGAATCTTTCTTATCACAAGTAGAGAAACTGTAATGGTGTTATTGAGACATCACAATAAGGATAACTAAACAAAGCATTGTATTTAAGGAAATATTTTTAAAAAATTTGAAAAAGGATAACCAAGCAAAGCATTGTATGCAACATGAATTAAACATAAGCAACAAGAAGGCCACATTATGCCCCCTCTTAAGATGTTGACATAGACTTATGTTAACATCTTAAGATAGAAATACAAGACAAGGATACACACCTTCAACAACAAGGAGATATGCTTTAAGAAAAAATGTGCATCACTCCAAGCTAAAGAGGTATGACTCTTTTAAAGAAAGGAGAAGATAGTTGCAAAAGAAGTATTTGGCAACAAGTGTAAAGGGATACTTTTGAAGGATGAATAGTAAAAGGAGGAATAGATCTTTGCCTAAAGATTTATACCCCTCAAAATAGAGGAGAACTTTAATATTTAGATAATATCTTTGAAAGGGAAAGGAAACTAATAATTTAAACCTTCCCCATTGCTAGGTAAATATGATTCTTAGTGAGCAATTAAGATTAATCATAAAAGAAACATATCATTTCAAGCAAGGGATAAGTCCAAACACATGTATCCACATGAAGGGTAATTCTACGTAGGAAAGGACATCAAGTATGAAAGATTCAATTCAACAAAGGAAAAAAAATCCTTGAAAAAAATAGAGAAGATGATTGAAACATTATTATTGCCCCGCAAGCATAAAGACAAAAATAAGAAAGACTATTATGTTTATAACCAAGTATGATTGCACATGAAATTGTACCACCAGAAATGAAATAGAGCCCCCAAAGGTAAGCTACCAATGTTACATATTGAGGAGAAACATAGAAGACTAATGTAGTGTTATTCATCTATCATTTCAATAGAGCCATTATCAATGAGTTTTTCATTTTTATTTTGAGAATAAATGCATGGGTAAGTGCACCACAATGGTGGACAAAAAGGGGGGTATAAATGAATACTTTAAAAAAAAAATCAACTAAACCTAAACTTGGAGGACAAATTTGAGACTCGTCCACTCAAAATTTGAAGATAACCAAAGAACAAAGATTGTATTACTTTGAATCTAGAGTTTCCAAACTAATAAGTTTTTCAAAACTAGATAAGATTAAGGGGGTCATCTTGAACACAAAAGTGGTCCCATTTTTTCAGTAAAACATAACATAGTTTCTGACACGTGCATCAAAAAAGTTATAGTTGCATTTAGTATTTTGTAAAACCCTTTGTTATAAAGATAGTTAGGAGTGAGCACTAGAAGTTGAGTATTTTTTTGTAATTTTTGGTTGAGTATTTTTTTATGATTTTTCAAAGTGGACACATCCTAAAAATCAGGTACCTATTCATGCGCATCACATAACTTTCACCAAAATAATTAAAAATTCATTTTTTTAAAGTGTAAATAATGAAGTGCAGAACAATAATATATAATTTGGTTCAATTTTGGACAAGTAGTTTGAAAGTTATTAAAAAATGCTACATGTCTGTCTCTAAGAACTCTAGAGACATTGGTAATTTAAGAAATTCAAGATTAATATGTTAATTTTGTTAAACTTTTAAAAACATTATATGGTTAGAAAGCTCAGAAGATGGGTGAAATTATAGTGGCAATTTTTAAAATACCCACTTTATAATGTGTAAAGCTAATGATGATGAAGTTGAGAAACTATATTAGAAGAAGAAAACAAGTAAAAAGGAGGGAAATAAGGCTCCCAAACCTCAACCTTGCTATACAAGCCTAAGTACAAGACAAAACTCATACGGGTTATTTAAATTAAAAATGTGATTGGTGTTATGTATATATTGATAAGGAACATGGACTTAGATGGTTGTTCCTTTATCCTTCCCTTAGTTTTTTCCATCACGATATATATATATATATATATATATATATATATATATATATATATATATAACATTCAAGTATAAGTTATATTTTCTTATACTTTAAGTTATATTTTATGTATATATTGTCAAGATGTTTGAGAGTGGTTTCAGATCTCTAAAAAAATGATAAAATGAACATGTTTTTAAAACTATAAACGCGATCGTGTTATGTTTAGAAAGAAAAACATGATTGCATTATATGCTTACATTAAGTTTGATAAGGAACATGGACTTACATGGTTGTTCCTTTATCCTTCCCTTAGTTTTTTCCATCAGGATATATATATATATATATAAAAAATATAATATTCAAGTATAAGTTATATTTTCTTATACTTTAAGTTATATTTTATGTATATATTGTCAAGATGTTTGAGAGTGGTTTCAGATCTCTAAGAGCCATAATACAGATTCTATATTTTAGGAGATCTTATAATTTTCTAGACAATCAAATTTCTGTAATCAATAGGATTCTATCATCATTCTCTTTCTATCTCTCTATCTCATTCTCTTTGTCTCCTCTAAGCTCTAGACATATCTATTTTCCTATCTCTCTCCTTCTCCTCACTCTCTACCTCTCTCCCCAAGCTCTAGATCTTATAATTTCTCACACAGTCAAATTTTAGTAATCACTAAGCTACTATTATCATCCTTTCTATATTTCTATTTCACACTTTATCACCCTCAATCTTTAGACCTATCTCTCTTCCTATCACTCACTCTCTCTCCTCTCTATCTCACCTCTCTCTCCCCCTTCCCACCTCTCTCTCTCTCTCTCTTTCCCTTTATTTATCTCTTTCTTCTCTCTCCATCTTCCTACATACCTCCCCTCACTCCCTTCATTTAATTCTCTACATACCTCTCTCTCTCTCTCTCTCTCTCTCTCTCTCTCTCTCTCTCTCTCCATTTCTCATTGTCCCACCCTCCCAAGCTTCCTCTCTACTTATTTCACTCTCAACCTTCCCCTCTATACTAACCTCTATCTCCCCTCTCCCTCTCTCTACATACCTCTACATCCCTCTCTCTCTTACTCCCTCCCTCCCTCCTTTCCTCTCTATTTCTCTTTATCTCACTCTCTTTTTCTCCCCCAAAATTCATACCTATCTCTCCCTATCACTCTCCCTCTCTCCCCTCTCTCTACCTCTCTCTATCTCACTCTCCTCTCCACCCCAAGATCTAGACACATTTATACCTCTCTCACACCATTCTCTCTCTCTCTCTCTCTACATACCTCCCTCTTAGTTCCTTTATTTTTCTACATAGATATCCTTCCATCCTCTCTCTCCTCTTCTATATTTACTTATATCTATCTCCCCTTTCCCTCTCTTTATACATACATATCCCTCCTTTCCTACCAACCTCTATTTCTATAAATCTCTCTCTCTCTCTCTCTCTCTCTCTCTCTCTATTCATACATTCCCCCTCCTTCCCTCCACCTCTCTACTTACCCATCTATCTATACTCTCTATCTCCCCTTTCCCTTTATGTATTTATCTCCTCTCTATCTCTATCCATCTATCTTCCCTCATTCTCTCTTTATCTCCCCTCTCCCTCTCTCTACCTACCTTTATTTTTATCCCTCTCTACTTTTATCTCCCCTAACTCTCTACCTTTCTTTCTATCCCTCTACTTTTATCTCCCCTAACTCTCTACCTTATTCTCTCTCTCTCTCTCTCTCTCTCTCTCTCTCTCTCTCTCTCTCTCTCTCTCTCTCTCTCTCTCTCTCTCTCTCTCCCCTTACATATCCATACTCTCTTTGTAACTACTTATTTCTATCTACCCAACCTCTCTTTGAATACCTCTCCTCTCCCTCACTCCAACTCTACCCTCCACTTTTGTATATTTCACTTGTCTTTATCTCTTTCCTTCCCTCTCCACCTCTCTCTATCTATTTACCCCATCTCAACTTGTCACTATCTCCCCTATTCCTCTCTATTTCTCTATATACATCTCCCTCCCTACAAGACCTTTATTTCTATCTTCTTCTTTTTTATTTTTCAAAACTTCCCTTGCCACTTCTATCAATCTCACATGTCTTCTCACTCACTCTCTCTCTATTACCTTTTTCTCAGCCTACATCTCTTTCCCTCTCTACCTATATCTATACCTCTCTTTTTATTTCTATCTACTTATCTATGTCTACCTACTTCACTTGCACTCCCCTCATACTCTATTTATCTAAATACCTAGATATATATATATATAGAGAGAGAGGTGCAGAGGGAAGGAGAGAGATGGAGAGAGGTAAGATAGACAAAAGTGGAGGGGATATTTGGAGCAAGGGAGAGAAGGAGAGGTATTCAAAGAGAGGGAGGGTAGATAGAGACAAGTAGTTAGAGAGAGAGAGAGAGAGAGAGAGAGAGAGAGAGAGAGAGAGAGAGAGAGAGAGAGAGAGAGAGAGAGAGAGAGAGAGAGAGAGAGAGAGAGAGAGAGAGAGAGAGAGAGAGAGAGAGAGAGAGAGAGAGAGAGAGAGAGAGAGAGAGAGAGAGAGAGAGAGAGAGAGAGAGAGAGAGAGAGAGAGAGAGAGAGAGAGAGAATGTGTATCACGTATTTAGAGAAGAGAGGAGATACATAAAGAAGGGTGAGAGAGATAGGTTTAAATCTTGGAGGAGAGAGTGAGATAGAGATATGGGGGAGCTAGAGAGAGTGAGATAGAGAGATAGGTCTAGATATGGAGGGAGATAAACATGGTTAAATAGAGAGATAAAATGATAATAGCAGCTTATTGATTACTAAAATTTTATTGTTTGAGAAATTATAATATCTAGAGTTTGGGGAGAGAGAAGAGAGTGAGATAGAGAGAGGTAGAGAGGGAGGAGAAGGAAAGAGATAGAAAAATAGCTCTAGAGATTAGGGGAGACAAAGAGAATGAGATAGAGAGATAGAAAGAGAATGATGATAGAAGCCTACTAATTACTAAAATTTGACTAAGTGAAAAATTATAAGATCTCCAAAAATATAGAGTCCGTATTATGAATCTTAGAGACCTAAAACCACTCTCAAACATCCTAATAGTATATACATAAAATATAAATTAAAGTATAAGAAAGATAAAATATTTCTTATACTTAAATGTTATATTTTATGTATATATCAAAATGAAAAAAGTAAGGGAAGGATAAAGGAACTATCATCTAATTCCATGCTCCTTATCAAACTTAATGTAAACGTAACACGATCACATTTTTCTTGTTAAAAATAACACAATCACGTTTATATTTTAAAAAACATGATTGGGTTTATCTTTTTAAAAACACGATCATGTTTTTTATTTGTTTTTAACACGATCACATTTTTATTTTAAAGAACACATGAACATGTTTTTAATTTAAATAAATCGTATGTGTTTTGGCTTGGATTTGTCGAGCCTTAACACATATGCAATTTTTGAATTTATTAAAAACACGATCATGTTTCGTCCATTTTAGGCTTTTTTTTTTGCGAGTGTCTGATTTTTTGTTCACCATATTGGTGAACTTACCCACATTCATTTGTATGATGACCATGAATTTGATGATATGTGTAGAAAGGGTTATTGCCTTGACTAGGTTTATGAATTGTTCTTTTCTTTATTCACAAAATAACAGGAAGTATTTGAAATTTATGAATATCATATATATGTTTTAGATGATGAGTGAGGATATCCTATGACTTATCTAATGGATTGTGAGGTATCTCCAGGGACCTTGATTCCTTGTTCTAACCTCCCAAGGCCTTGTCCATTGTAGCCTTGTTTAGAAATCATATCATAGCCAACCTCATAAAATATTTTTAGTTGTGAAGGAGGACTTTCATTATGGAATTATTTGTAATTTTTTGTGTAAGGACATGTTGAAGGGCCAAAGGGATGAATATATGAGGAAGGAATATCCTTTGTAAGGAGATTCTCATTCCTATCGCTACTATTCCTATTCACTTTTTAAGGTGGGTAATAAGTATTCTCATCATCTAAAGCTTCATCTTTACTTAATGTTATGTTAGGAGATCGGTCATGAATAAAATTCATAACATAATATTGCTTAAAAATATTTGATGATTATAGTAAGCTCTAGGAGAATAAGGAGGATCTAGAGGTATAGTTGTATTAAGATTAACATGTTTATTTTATCCCTCTTGCACAATGTTGCATCTCTATTGGAATGATCATTGATAGGAGCATTGATTCTTTCATCGTGGACAAAAGATACCCTAGGAGAGGCATGATTCATTTCAATATCATCTCTAGGATTAGCTAGGGTTTCATTTGAAACATCTACCAAATCTTTTATGAAGTCCAAATAAATATTTGAATCCCTTATAATGCAATACATTAAAGTTGTTTGAAAAAATGCAAGTAACATGAATCAAAAGAAGCTATCAACCAACACATGATTTTGATAAAAATAACTAATGAGAAATGTAATCACATGTGAAAAAGAAAACCAATCAAATTTTGTGAATTCCATTATAAAAAATCAAATTTGAAATTGCCAAATTAGAAATATGCAAGATATTAAAAGCATCAAGTTCACCAAAATGTAAGGTAGTGAAATAGGGTATTCACTAGTTTAGCTATATAAAAAAGGAATAAACCTATTTCATTCAAGAATTTAATTAAAGGGAGATGAAATCAATATATTCACCTCTAAAGGGTGGATGTTGATTGATTTCAGATGACTCCCTTTGTGAGGGTTGAATTGGATACTGTAAATATGGAAGTTGAATGCTAGGTCTAGGGCTAAAGATCGAAAACTGGTATAAATGAACATGAACATGTAGTTATATATTTGATATGAACCTATAAGCACAAATCTAAGATGAGGAAGATGAATGGAACCTATGACTAGAATTTGAACCTAAAAAGGTGAGATAATGGAGATCTAGATGACCATGTCCCTAGGACCTCAGATGTGGATGTAATTTATCTTCTTAGAACTTGAATGATACTTATAATCTACCCTAGAAGTCTTACAATAAATTTGTCAGATAGGGGTGTGTGGAGTGACCGTTTCCTCTACTTTTCATACCTACACAAGCTAGATTTGATTGTCTCTATCTATTTTGCCTAGTTCTAGATTTACAACTCTTGAACATGTACCTTGAACTTGCAAAAGAGAGAAAGATGTTGGTAATAGGTGTTTAGCTAGGTCAATCCCCGAGTTTGGAATTAACTCTTGAAATGAAATGAAATACTAAAGTAAATATTGAATGTTATACCTAAGATTTTTCATAGATAATTGTAGGTTGATGATGTAATTCTCTTTGAATATCATCACAAGTGTCAATGCAATAACATGAAAAGACATATATGACCTTGTATTGTATGGAAAATTAGGAATTAGGGTTTAAGATAATAAAACCACTAACTAACCTAATGAACCCACTTACATTGAAAGAGGGTTGAACGTAATAGATCTAGGATCAATCCCAATGGGAAAGAGAATAATATTCTAAATGAATTCAATTGTTTGATTACCTCTTTCTAAGTTGAATTTAATGTAATTATGAAATTAAGGTAAAACCATGAATTTGGTAAATTGATAAAAACATTAAGCTATAGATGTCCCACGGAGGCACCAACTTGGATTTGGGCAAAAGGAGATGTGTAGATCCTATTCTTAGAAGTTTGACTTGATTTTTTGGGACCAGGTAGCACAGATCTGCCATGGTCCTCCATTTTTTTTGTTGTCAAAAGGTGAACCTATTTGTCAGTATTAACTCTGTTAGATTTCCTGAGTATAGCTCTGCACCTATTTCTTACGTGCGTAAAAATAAAGGGAAATATGTTGAGAATAGGGGTTTGCCTTAGGTCAAAGCCTGGTTTTGGAATTAACCATGAAATTGAATTGACAAATGTAATGAAATACTGAAATAAATTACTTTTCTTTTAAGGGAAAGACTAAATTTGAAATGTAATGCTTGAAACCACAATGTTTACCTTGATGAAGTTTTATTTGTTAAATATCCAAACAATTAAGAGGGGGGGTGAATCAGTTGACAAATTAAATCTTTCCTTTAATTATTTCACAAATCTAGAATAACCAACATAATTAATTAAAGAATATATAGCATGAAAACACATATACAAAATAGATCTCACAATGAATACTAGATATGATGTGGAAAACCCAAGAGGGGAAAAACCATAGAGAATATTAGTTCTCAATATATATAGCACCGTTTAAGGTGATTTTTACAAAAGGGTGGCTCACTGCCAGAATGCTCACTACAAGAGGGCTCACTACTAAACATCCTGATGGTGGAAAGGAATGAGAAGTAGACCATACCACAATACACTTCATCGGTCAAATCAACATGTTACATTTATCACAAATATCGAACCCAAATCATGACTTATATGCTACACAAATATCGTTACTCATTCTTGAATTCTAAATTGAGCTAGACCCAAAATAGAAGTACCCAACTTAGTAAAAATAAGAATAGAACCAAGATACTCATGAATACAATCGATCAATACCATATCCGGTAAATAGAGAGATCTGGATTATCACCAACTTGAACAAAAAACACTGAGTATCAACTGTAGCACATCTTCCATAGCACTAAATATTTTGGAACATATCTTCCGGATCACCAACCTTAAGGAACCAATCCCAAGACAAAATGTTGACATCAATGACAATCATTAATGACAACCATCAATATCACATTTACGATAATCTCCCACTTTGTCATTCATGGAAACACATCAACGACAAACACACAACTCTCTCTGCATCATTAGATCAACATCCTTATCTCAGATCACATATCTTCCCCTTTGACATCAAGGACAAAGGCGGGCATAACTCCCCTATGAAAATCACTCTGCTCCAACTAAGAGGAAGCATCCAACACTAGTACAGATAATAATATTCAAGCTATTCATTGGATCAATGCACGTCCGAATGTACATCAGTTCAAATTAGGAAGGGCTAATACCCCTAACTTCTGTTAGAGATGCTCAAAAGTATCCTTACACAATGCCTTTTTGATGATATCTACAATCTTCTCTTTTGTAGGTACATACTCAAGCTTAACTTCATTGTCCAACACCTTTTCCCTTAAGAAGTGATACCGAATAGATACATGCTTTGTTTTGGAATATTGTACTGGATTCTTAGAGATGTTTATTGCACAAGTGTTATCACACATGATTGAGATGGGTTCATTAAAAAATATACCAATATCCTTCAAAGTATGCTTCATCCATAATATTTGTGTGCAACATGAAGACACTACAATATATTCTTCTCCAGCTATAGATAAACAGACATAATCTCACTTCTTACTTGACCAACCAACCAACCGATATAGCCAAGAAAGAATGATCCACCACTTGTACTTTTCTTTTCATCAACTTTTTCGACCCAATCCGCATCTGTATAAATTGTCAAAGTGAAATCTAAATTTATAGGATACCACAAACCAAACTCTTATGTTCCTTTTAAATATCTAAAAATTCCTTTTACCACCACAACATGTGATTCTTTTGGTTCTTGCTGAAATCTAGCTGCCAAACAAACTGCATGTACATGATATCCAATTTGGTAGTAGTCAAATATGATAGTCCTCTAATCATTAATTTGTACTATCTTGCATTGGTTTTAGGATATTTATCATCTTTTGTTAACTTGCATCCGATGTTCATAGGTGTACACACTAGTTTAGAATTGTCCAACACAAACTTCAACAATTCTTTAATGTATTTAGACTGAGAAATGAAAATTCATTTGCTACTTTGATTTACTTGCAAACCAAGAAAGAAATTTAACTCATCGATCATGGACATCTCAAATTCCTTCTACATCTCATTAGAAAACCTTCTGCACATGCCTTCATTTCCTCCAAAAATTATGTCATCAACATTTACTAGAACAATCAAGATTTTGCTTGAGTCATATTTGAAGTAACGATTACTATCAACAGATCCCTTCTGAATACCTTGATCAATCAAATACTATCCTTCCATACCAAGCTCTAGGAGTTTGTTTTAATCCATATAGAGCCTTCTTCAGTCTACTTGAAATATATTTGGATCATCTCTCAATTTAAATCCTTATAGTTGTTCATTGTAAACTTCTTCTTTTAGCTCTACATTAAAAAATGCTAACTTTACATCCCTCTCATAAACCTTGAAATCCCTAAATGTTGCAAAAGCCAAAAACATCCTGATAGCTTCCATCCAAGCAACAGGAGCATATGTATCCTCAAATTCAATGCCTTCAACTTGTGTGTAAACTTTGTAAACCAACCTTGCTTTATTTCTCACAAATTTTCCATCCTCATCCAGCTTGTTTTGGAATGCCCATTTTTTTCCAATTACATTATTGTCTTCTGGTCTATGAACTAGTTCCCATGTCTATTTTTTCTCAATCTGATCTATCTCTTCTCTCATTTCCTTTATCCAACTCTGATCATTGTAAGCTTCTTCTACTATTTTTGTTTCAATCTCAGATAGTAAACATAACAAAACTTGTTCTTAATCTTCTTTGCTTCTTGTGATAATTCCTCTATTCTTATTGTCAATAATCTGATCCACCGAGTGATTCTTATATACATACCTTGGAGTTTTATATGAGGATGCAGGAGTATCTTGAGTTACCTTTTCTTTCTCTTCTTATCCGGTTTCCTCTTCCCTCTTTCTATTAGTGGGCTCATCAAATTCATATCCTATCAGTTTGTTAAAGTCTTTAGAAATATCTTCATCAACCTTCACATTTGCACTTTCAACAATCTTGTTTAGTATTTTGTTGTAACACTGGTATGCATTGCTTCTTGCAGAATATCCTAGGAATATGCCTTCATCTACTTTGTTCAAATTTTCCAAGATTATCTTCATCTCTCCAAATATAGCACTTGCCTCCAAATACCTTGAAGTACTTTACTACCAGAGTTCTACCATGCCATAGTTCATATGGTGTCTTTCCATATCTTTTCTGATATAGAATTTTGTTAAGAGTGTAGATTTTTGTGTTAATTGCTTCTCTCTAGTAGACTTCCAGTAGTTCTTCTCTTTTGATCATTGTTTTGGCTACCTCTTGTGTAGTTCGATTCATCCTTTCTACTACACCATTCTGTTGTGGTGTCCTCAAGCAGATAACTATCTTCCAATACCATGTTTCTCACAAAAGTTGTTAAACTCATTAGAGATAAATTCTCCTCCTCTATAAGAAGTCAAACACTTAATCTTTCTATCAACTTCATTCTCAACTCTTGCTTTCAGCATCTTGAATTTTTCTAATGCTTATGACTTATCCCTCAAAAATACAACCCATGACATTATAGAATAATCATCAATTAACAACATGAGATACCTTTCACCTTGTATACTCCTTATTCTAGTAGGACTGCATAATTATGTTGGCACCAAGTCCAACAATCTAGTGGATTATTGTTCATTTCCTTTGAATTTTCCTCTTTTATACTTTCCTTCTTGACATTCTTTGCAAATGTTGTTATCTAGTTTGGTTATCCTCGACAAATCTCTCACTGTGGTTGAAGAACTAATCTTTACCAAATTATCAAAGTTGATATGACACATCCTTCGGTGCTAGAGCCAACTATCACATTGAATTAAGATAACAAACAATGTCTTGTAGCTCCTTCTAGTTGATACATGTTTCCACCAGTCGTTTTACCTATTGCAATAACAGTTATGAATCCCTTATGGATCTCACAACCGTCATCTTGGAAAAACAACATTGTAACCATTTTCACACATTTTCCCAACACTTAAGATATTATGATGCAAACCCTTCAATTAGTAAACATTGTCAGTATTATATTTTCCATCAAAAGTAATAGAGCCAATTCCTACAATTTGAGCTATTTGATCATCTCCAAACCTAATAGAACCTCCATCATACTTTCCAAGTTTTATGATGTAATGCTCGCCAAAAATACCCTAGAGAAAATAACTAAACTAACTAACAAATAAAGATAAATTTTTTTTAACATCTATTAATGCAACATCGTAAACCATCAATACTCCAATTCATAGATCAATATAACATGCTTGCATAAAAAATTATGAAGATAACCATAATCTCATACAATGCAAGAAGAAATAACATTATAACGATCATAATCTCAATGTGCACCTATATTCAGTCATTCATTCATCTATACATCTATTCATTCTTTCCCTAGGGCACTTTAACGTCATTACTTACTAGCAATAACACATAACATGTCAATATCATAAAACTATTAACATTTGTTATAACATTTACATTACTATCTCTCTTATCATGAGAATCATAAATTTTCAAACACTTATTTTATCATATTCTCATTAGCTCTCTAAGTTCATTTAAAAACACCAAATTCCAAGTGTTCCTAATTTCCCCATATCTTTACTATCCATTTAACTCAATATGGATCCAAATAGCACTATCAACATATAAGCAATTCCAATTCTTTTCCTTTCTTAATTTCATCATACATCCCATCACGATAACATATACACAACCATAAACAAGTCTATGCAACAAATTGTAGTTACTTTCCAAATGAGATTACTTATAACAAGATTATCTAATAGCACCACTTCCACAATAAGGACACACACATAGATAAACATATCAAATCTTATACCATATAAGTCTATCTCTTTTCTATCTAACGAACATTCTTACATGTATCATACTATGAATACAACATCCTATTCCATTACAAAATCATAACCTCGACTACCTCATCATCGCATCCTATCACATAAGAATACATGGTATCGGTGCATAATCTCTTTATATTTTAAATATCATCATGGATCGATATACTATCTCAATACATAGAAATTAGCTCCACATAAAGAAGAATCATAGAGTTCATACAAACCTACAACTCATAATCCAAGGATAACTAACATTAAGGATTAATATCTTTCAAATCAAGGCATACATGGTCATTAACATATCCACTACCATCCATAAGATATACACAAGATAATCCAATCGTACCACTCAATCATTTAATTCATTCCTAATCTGGAATTACATACACATTGAATATCCATTTACAACGATCTTATCCAATACATCTCATTTTGAAATCAACCTACCACAAGTCCAAGTACATAGGTTCACAAGGTACTAATTACATATATTTCTTTACTATTACATCTTTCTCAAGATACAAAAACACATGATATCAATTCCAATTACATGAACTATGCTCCAAAGGTTAATCCACATGATGAGATAATATAAATCCATATCCACGCACACAAGCATCCAATGAAGAACATCCCAATGGAAGAAGGCGTCAAACCACCTGACTAGAACCGAATAGCAACCACCCCCCATGCTAGGAGATGACATGGGGTTCCAACTCACACTCAAGACCTAGGCTGGCACCTAACAACCAAGGGATTCAACATGACAACTACAAGATAAGAACCATAACAATGATCCACATCACATCATATCACAAGGCTAATCATAATCAATAAACTACCAGAGGCATAATCAAAAAAAGGCATACAGATAATAGACACATGTAGGGATGAGTGTCATCACATGCTAGCCTCAACCTTGGAGCCAAACAAGGGAGGTCGATTTACCAGTCCAACGGTCTTCCCAACCATAGATCCCAAAACCACCTCCCTTGGACCCGTCATTGGGGCATACGACTCAAATTCATTATATTGATTAAGTGAATTCCTAATTACCCAACCAACTAATCATTTTATTATGGTTATCACTTGCAATTAAACATAAACTCTTCATGTGGTCCCATGACAGGTCTAGACCCTTTCCCAACGGTCTATTGATCATGACCCCGATCCTACACATGCAAGAGCCCACTCTCCCAACCATGGACCATAACCTTAGAGTAAAACATACATCAAATAACAATACAATAACCTCATGAAGGCTCACAAATGACATAGGCATAGTCACAAAATCACCGACACAAACTGAAGCACAATATGAAGAATACATCCAAAATGCAAGCACAAGCCTTCACCAAAGAAACATATTATAGACACCTAAAATTGTCATGTCTAATTAAATAAATATTTTATTTATTTAATTATTTTATCCCGTCTTCTATTAATTAAATAAATATAAGAATTTATTTAATTCATTAATCCTTTTCTAAGCCTTTCCTCATTTAAATAAATACTTTTATTTATTTAAATTGTCCTTTTCCTAAATTAAATAAATATTTTATTTATTTAATTGATCCCACTTTCTCTATTAATTAAATAAATCTTTATTTATTTAATTAATTCATTAACCTTTTCTATCCATGACACATGTCATTCATCTCTTAATTCTTCTCTTACCTAACCCCTTTATCATTTAATTATTTCCTCTACCTACCCTTTAATCGTAGCCGACCATTTATCCTCTACACCTTTTAATCTTATCCTTCCATTTATTACATTATCTTCTATATAAGAGGATACTCTCTTTCATTATCAACCCTAATGATAGAACCAAGCTTTCTTGTGAACAAGCTATCAACCACATTTATGTTCTTTGTTGAGCTCTTGTGCACACATAAAATCTGAGAGCAAATATATCAAACGATCAATGGAGATAGGAGACAATGGAGGTTGAAACCCTAATTGACATGTGAATGGTAATATTGTTTTATTTTGTTTATTTGCATGATCCTAGGTATCTCTATTGGTATTGGTGAATGTTTCATTGTAGGACCTAGATTATTTTTGGTTGGATGTTTATGGTTTTACAATAGTTTATCATCACTTTTCACCATATAAATTTTGGCATGCCCAGTGGGACATGGATTTTTATTAGATCTATGTTTTTTTGCATGTTTTTCTAACCCTATATTGCTGGTTTGTAAAACAATTTGGAGAATAACGTTGTGCAGTTAGGGTTTTGGATACAAGATTAAGATTTTGGAGAGATCTGGTAAGATCTCACAAACGGCTTTGAATTTTTGCATCAAATTGTTTTTTTAGGTTGGGGATAGTATCAAGAGTGCTCAGTCTAAAATTTAGATTTTTTGGAGCATATTTGAATTTTCTATCAATTTTTTATGATTTTTCATATACAATTAATTTTGGGAGAAAATTAGCGAAATTTTTGGATTTTAATACATTTCTAGAAATTTCTTAGAATTCTATAGGAGATCTATTCTTTGTGTTTTTAATTTTGATGCAAAATAGTTCGTGAAAAAACAGATCTTTAAAAATTAGGGTTTTACAATGTTTTGATCATATCTCACAAACTGCTTGGAATTTTTGTGAGAATTTTTTTTCATAGGTTGGGAATGGTATCGGGAGCTTCCAGTACAAAATTAAGATTTTTTTGGATCAATTTTTAATTTTTAATGATTTTTCATTAAAAAATAATTTTGGGAGCAAATTGGCAAATTTTTTGGATTTTCTTACATTTCTGGAAATGTCTTGAAATTCTATAGGTGGTCTGTTCTTTATGAATTTAATTTTGATGCAAAATAACTCATGGAAAATTAGATCTTTGGATTTGTCAAAAAACGTATTGTTGAAGGCCCCTATTTCACAAAGTCATTTGGGATTTAAAAAAAATTACCTAACTTGTGTGCTTGTAGGAGGGATATTATTTCACAACTACTAACAAGTTTGGTGCAGGACCTTTGGCAAAGATTTGATTTTTAAATTGCTTGCTTTGTCTTCTTTAGTCTAGCAAAACACTTCAATTGGTGCTCTAAAATTAACAAGTGTCTTTTGTGCCTTGAGAAATAGGCTATTTTTGTTTTACCTTTTAGAGGGTCTGCTTCTCGAGTAGCTCATAAGACCAAGTGAGAGGGAACGACCCAAGTGGTAACAAGCTAAATCCAATCTCTTCCAAGCCACTATAAATAAAAGTGTTTGTGATGAAAGTTGCAAGCAACAAGTGTTACATGCTGCTATAAAGATATTATCTCCCCATAAACCCTATAGAGCACAACCTCTATAGGATGGGAGGCCTTCCATTTAATGAAGCATAACACACTGCTGATTATAGCCACCTGAACGGATGCCCTTACTAAACACCATTTTGTGTTAGAAGCCAAAAACCTTCTAGTTGTTGGAGTAGGAGGTCGGACCTCTGAAGTGGCTCACATTCTTACGGTTCTTAGTAGAGATACAAAGTTTGCCACGAGGAGTTTTTGTGGGGACTGGTGCTTAGCTGCCCTAGAGAAGTGAGTGTCGAGGGTGGAGCCAGTGGGGTCAAGCATCTAAGTATCCATTTTGAATTGTGTAGCTCAAGGTAACCCCCCAAGTGAGATCCAACAAATATTGTCTTGGCCAGCCTTAAGATTTGTGTTTGCATGATCAAAACACTCAAACATTTTCAAGCAAAACAAAGAAACATTGTGTCTGCTGTGTCTTCCAAGTGTATGCAAAATGAACAAGGACATTTTATAATCACACTTGAAATTGAAACACTTTATCATTTTTGGACAAAAACACATTCACACATCGGATCTTCACTATTTTGTTGTGTTTTCTTGCCACTAAAAGTCAAAACATTGAGATTTGGTCACATTCAACAACTTCACAATTGGACAAAATTGAAAAACATTTTCACAATCACGTCTACAATTAATTAAACTGTGCTTGTGTTCAGAACTAGGAAATTGCAAAAGATTTGTCAAGAGAAAAAGGACTTAATTTTTGATATTCAAAGAGCTTCTAAGACTAATTCCTATAGGGATTCATTCTTGAGTCAACCTATCTTGGTCACACATAGTCAATGATTTTCCTTCACTTGCATTTCTCTCATACATCTTTTCTAAATTTGAGTGAAAAGGTTACTTTTCTTGTCCTCATCAAACTTTACAAACATACTACAACACAACACTAGGTTATTCCCATATCAAGATCTATCATCTTAGGGTCTCATTTGGTCTTCTTGAATCAAGGTCAACTTACCTCATCAAGAGATCCATCATCTCTTTGGAAGCCACACCTTACTCTAAAAACATACATGTACTTTGGTATTACACTCTTGGACATTGCAAGTTTACCCTAGATTCATCTACACTTCATACACCTCTTGGTCTTCCGTAGTCTTTTCATCTTCATCCTATCTTTCATTTTGGTCAAGACTTTAGTCTATGGTTGAAACCCATTCACAAAGTTCTAGAAGGGAATCCAAAGAAGCTTTAAGGTCTTTAAACATTAGTACTTACGAGTTTGATGGAGATGAATTCTACAATCCATTTGACAACCGCAGTAATATACCAGACAATGACAACAACAATGGAAATGATAATGACAATGACAATGTATTTGTGGATTCTATATAAGTTGAGGAAACTATCAAGGATCCCCATTTTAATAAATTGGTTCAAGAAATCATGAAGAGGGATAGACAATATTTCCTACAAGTCATGGCACAAAGTGGGACAAGACTACCCTATGATTTTGATATGTCACAGATTTTGGAGGATGATACAAACCAAATAAATCATGTTAATACAAGACAAAGGAGGCCCAATAATGGTGGTAATAAGAAAGAGCATCTCATGCTTGAGTCACCTTCCTCCCTATTTCAAAAACCTTAAATTACAAACACATACACTCATTCTCATGTCAGTTATGATAGAACCTCTCATGAACAACCCTGCAGGCATCCTTTCCCATAGAGAAGAACTACCACCACACATGCTCATGATGATTTCCAAGATCATACCAATGCATAAAATTACACTTAGGCAAATATTCAAAACCATGACACAAGGACACCCCATGTTAGATTTGGGGGCAATACTCAAGATCACTCTTATGATACCTCCCATCTTCATGGTTATGACATGTATCGACCTAGACCTAGTGCTCTTCATCAAAACACCATACCAAGTATTTCATATGCAAGCTATAACTATGTTCCTCCTCCATATGAGCACATCTTTGATCAATACCATTCATATATGCATTATATCCCTCCTCCTCCACCCGGTGGCTCAGGCATGGGACTAGCTCAAAGAGAAAAGACACCACCCAAGAATGACTTGCAACAATAGATCAAGGATTTGCAAAAGAAAATGGCAGACATAAATACACCAAAGAAACATTATACAATGAAGGATATATGTCCTAACCCATTTGATAGAAGTGTTCAAATGACTCCATTCCCTCTATATTTTGTGACACCGAAGTTTGATAAGTACAAAGGCAAAGGGGAGCCTAAGGCACACATAAGATAGCTTTTCACAGATTGCATTGAGGTAGCAGGAGAACAAGCAATGAAATGGTTCTCCCAAATTCTACCTTGAATTAAGTCATGGAGTGACCTAGCAGATACTTTTATACAACAATTTTCATACAACATTCAAACAGATGTGTCAGTGGCTACCTTATGCAATACTCAGCAGAAAAATGGGGATTCTTTCTCTTCATTTTTATAGTGATGGAGAGGTCTTGCTAGTCTATTCTCTTGTGATATACCAAAAAAAAAATGGTATAAATGTTCACTCAAAATGTCAACAATGATATTGGATATGAGCTAATAAAATCTTGTTTGTCTACCTTCAAAGAGGTCATTGAGAAAAGAATGACGAGAGAGAAAGTCCTTATCAAACAAGGTGTCATCAAGATATTCAAAGAGAAAAAAGATAAATCAAATGGGAAAGATAAACCCTGCTTTTGGAACAAGAATAAGAACATAGTAAATGATGGGGTAGTAGATGCAAATGTTGTGAAACCTAAGATAATTTTCGCCAGTGCAATCTCATCCAATACGAACGATCAAAGTGAATAATCAAAGGCAATAAAAATCCCAAAGAAAGTATGCTATGTTGGGAGAATCGATTGAAAAATTCTTCAAGAAGTTAGTGGCAAACAAGATCATAACACTACCAAATAATCCACCATATGAGCCAAAAGTAAAACCAAATTGGTGGAATGATGATGAATATTGTGAATATCATAAGAGTAAAGGGTATCTTACTAGAAATTGTCACAGGTTGAAGAATATCATACATGATCTTATTGACAGAGGCGACATAGAAGTTGATGGTCACACCTCCAATGAAGAACATGCGATGTTTAAGGAGCCATTTCCAAAACATGAAAAAGGAAAAGACAAAATCATAGATAATTAAGCTAATTATACTAAAAAACCCTATGATTATGACTCCACTATTAATCATATTTCAATGGACAATCATGTTTCTACCATCAACATAAAGGACAAAACTCCTGAAGGTTCTACCCAAAGGAGTAAATTCTCCTGAAGGTTCTACCCAAAGGAGTAAATTTGTTTTGAAAGGCATTGGACCATCTTCCTCATCTTCCAAAAATGAAACTCTGAATGTAATGTCACAATTCGTCAAGGTAAAGTCACCTTGCAAGGTGTTCCATCCAAGACCACAACCTCTTCATCCACAAAGAATGAGTGTGACCTTGTAGATCAGTTAGGGAAGACACCCACCCTCATTTCCATCCTTCAGATTTTACACATATCCCTTGTACATAAAGCCATCCTTGATAAGACCTTGAGAGACACTTTTGTACCCACTGGTCTGAACATGGAACAATTTCAAGCCATGGTTGGATATCTTTCTGTTCCACATACCCTCACATTCACAGAAGAAAATGACACATCCGTAACCTAGCCTCATAATGCACCTCTACATACTTAAGCCTTTATCTATAAAAACCAAATAAAATGAGTCTTGATAGATGGAGGAGTAGGTCTGAATATTTGGATATTGAACACTATTAAGAAATTGGGATATTTTGAAAAGGCTATGAATTCTACACATGCAATCACCATTAAAGCATAGGATGATGAAGAGTGCTCATCCAAGGGCACAATCACCTTACCTCTTAGAGCTGGGCTAGTTACGAAGGATGTGGTATGTCAAGTCCTTGATTTAGAGCTCACATATAATATACACTTGATACGTCCATGGATTCATGAAATGAGAGCCATTCCCTCAACATATCACCAATATATCAAGTTCCCACACAATGGAGTTGAAGTGACTGTCAAAGGCGATCTGAACCCATTCATATATTACAATAACCTACAACGTAGATCAGAAATAACAATCCCATTCAATAGAGAAGCTATTCCATCTTCAACATATGTTGATCCTGAATCATTGAAAGCTTCTAGATCCAAACAAACAGAGATCAAAGAAAAGTTCAAGATTAAAGACTTCGGATGTGGTGAATATATCTTTCATGTTAATAAACTCCCACTATCTCCTAAGGTATTCAGTTGACAGGAACAATCTATAAACAATTTGCAAGGAATTGGGTGTGAACCACCTAGTGTTGAGGCTACTAAGTCTAAATGCATAACTCCTCTAGTGGTGCAAGCAGCTCTTGATATCAATAATCCTAAGAGTGGTTCCAATGAAGAATCTATTGAGCATATCGCTAGCCCTCTTGAGAACTCATATAGCTTTACCATTTCATCTATTCATTCCATTTCCACTCCTCTCCCAGACTTGGATCAACAAGAATTAGAGAAACCCTTACTCATTGGGGATAAAAAATCAAGCTATGAAAATAAACATCTAAAAGTAAAAAATAAAGAAAAGGCCTTTAGTCCAAATGAAAATCAAAAGCTATTGGACTCTGAAAAAATCAAGGTCAAGGATAAAAATCCTATGAAAGAAAAAGAGCAAGAGATGATCTCCCCTAATATCAAAATAACTGGGGGCAAAAGTTTTACAATTTTAAGTCAAAAATCATACTTGTTGATCCTAAGTCTCCATCATGTCATGATACTTTCACTTCTTTTCGCAATCACAAGCCTTCATCACTCATCCACTTGTTTCGCACATCCTTTCCCTTCTAGCAATACATCATGGACCTTTAATGAATCTTCCTTGAGGGAATTTGTTATCAAGGATGCCCAAACTTCTTTAGGTGACACACATACGGGCCTGTGTAGTCCACACGTTAGTAATTGTATCTCAATTCCCTTATCAAGGAAGATAGTCACTCGCGCTATACATCATTCGGTCAAGGAAGAATGTAGCTATAATCATAAGGTAAATCCTCACACATTTGAGGTGGGTGACTTAGTATTGAGAGAGAATCCTAAAAAATTAGGAGGGCTAAGAAAAGAAAGGAAAGTTTGAGCCCAGTTAGCTTGGTCCTTACATCATCACAACAATCTATGGATCAGGTGCATACCAGATCTCAACACTAGATGGAGAACCTTTGGAAAATCCTATCAACAACATGCACCTTCGTAGGTTTTACACATAGCTCTTCAGAATATCCTAATATAAAAAATATTAAAAAAATCATTACTTGGTGAAAACTTGGCAAACAAGCGCCTTGTGACACAAAAAAATTGAACAAAATCAAAAAAAGTAAAAAGAAATAAATTTGCCCAATGGTGAAAACCACTTCAGTGGCACCTTGGGCAAGTACCATGGTGAAAACCGGGTTACCAATGCCATGTGTACAAACATTTCTCCTCCCTCCTTCAGGATTCAATTTCATCCTTTCACTTTGCACATACTCACTGTATATGGTGAAAATGGATAACAATAATAACAAGATTTAAAGGCTAACTAGATTCAACCACAAAACCCTAGCCTAACAACAACAAAGATCCACCATAACATATGAAGATTACCTAAGACAATGCAAATCACAAGAAATCACAAAGATTATACCATCACATGTCCAATAGGGTTTTGATCTCCATTCTTCCTATCTCCATTGATCTTGCTTGATATATTTGCTCTCAGATTTTATATGCACAAGAGCTCAACAAAGAACGGAATGTGGTTGCAAGTAGGATCGTAGTGTAGTCAAGTCCTCCAAATTGTTGATTAGGTCATTAGAATGCTTGATTAGGGTTTGATAATGAAGAAGGCATCTCCTTAAATAGAAGACACTATATGAAATGGAGGGATAAGATTGAGAGGTGTAAAAGGAGGTCGGCTAAGATTAGAGGGTAGGTAGAAGAAATAATAAAATAATGAAAGGGGTAGGTAGTGTAGGAATTAAGAGATGAATGACATGTGTCATGTGTAGAAAAAGCTAATGAATTAATTAAATAAATAAAGATTTATTTAATTAATAGAAGAAGTGGGATAATTAAATAAATAAGAATATTTATTTAATTTAGGAAAAGGATAATTTAAATAAATAAATGTATTTATTTAAATGAGAAATAAGGCTAGAAGAGGATAAATGAATTAATTAAATAAATAAGGATTTATTTAATTAATAGAAGAATTAGGCTTAGATAATTAAATAAATAAAATATTTATTTAATTAGACATGACAATTTTAGGTGTCTACATTTTGCCCCTCTTTGAGACAATGCGGCTTGTCGCGTTGTTTCAAAGAAGATAAGATGAACTGATACAGAGTTGCCCCAGAATGGGAATGATATGCCCCCTCGAGAGATTGGATGAAAAAGTCTGGAAAGATTGCAGACAATCTCTCGACAAAGTCACGGGATAATGAAGACTGACTCGGGAAATGAAGGCGAGGGCTAGGGTAGGCTATAAGATAGACCACGGGCAAAAGACATCCTCATTGTCATCTACACCCTCACGAGATCATAGTGCAGAGCGAGAAAAAGAGCAGCAGCAGTCAGCAGCGATGGCTTTCATACATAGATTCGACCGTGTTCGTCGATTTCAGAGACCAGCAGAGGCAGGAGAGCCGATAAGTACCACCAAACCTCCTCGTACTTTGACGCATTCAATTTTGTCATTAATGCATGCTAGTTAGCAATAAATACGCTTAGGAATAGGGCACCAAAAAAATGCAAAAACATGCAACCGCGTCTGCATCGGTGCCAGGCGCGTCTGTGTCGGTGCCAGGCGCGTCTGCGTCTGGAACCGCGTTTGTGTTGCATGCGGGCGCGTCTGCGTCCTGAAGGGGCGTTTGTGTGCCAAAGTCGCGTTTGTGACAAATGTAGGCACGTTTATGTCCAACAGGTGCGTCTGTGTTGTTCAGGCGCGCTTGTGCAGTATATAGGCACGTTTGTGAGTTAGAAACGCGTTTGTGTCTGAAAATGCAAGGTTTTGGTCTTCTAGGTTAAATCGACAGTTCTGTGATGAACATACGCTGTCGATTGGATAAGCTGCTGAGAGGATACACTCAAGCAGGTCCTCTAGGAAGACTAGGATAGATCAAGGCACTTTGTGATGAACAGGGAGTACCAAGATAGAGTACTTTGTGATGAACAGGGAGTACCCAAAGTATGAGCAGCACTTTGTGATGAACAGGGAGTGCAAAATGTGAGTAACACTTTGTGATGAACAGGGAATGTCACACATGTAGTACTTTGTGATGAACAGGGAGCACTACTAGGATAGATAGCAACACTTTGTGATGAACGGTGAGTGTCACTAGAATAGATAACCATATGCATTTAGATAGCGAGTAGCATTTTGTGATGAACAGGGAATGCCACCATGACTAACATGATTGATTTGTTTGACTGCAGGAGTATTTGCCTATGCTAGAGTCACGGGAGAGATTCCCGTCCACACAGAGGTTGCGAACTGAGTTGTCTTTTCAGGATAGAGCTGCCATCGAGGAGATGGGTTTGAGACACGTATTGTATGTGCCTGAGTTTCGGGCAAACATGGGTTTGCTGACTGCGCTGGCCGAGAGATGGCATTCAGAGACATGCACATTTCATTTGCCGATGGGTGAGATGACAGTCACCCTCGAGGATGTCTACCGGATTCTGCGGATACCGATCGATGGAGAGCTGATTCCATATGATCGTGACAGAGACAGGGAGGCATTGAGACGGGTATTCCAGGATCCCGGACTAGAGATGAGAGCAGGACATGTGGCATGGGATACCATGACTGCGATAGGGTTAGCTTTGCCAGCTGTGATTGGAGGAGCTATCAGTGGGTTCCTATGTCCGGATAGGGCGACACGGGGATTGGCAGTGGGCTGGGGTGGAGCATTGGAGACATTGGTGACGCAGCACACCAGATATGCATGGGGTCCATGTGTTTTGACCCACCTATATTATGAGCTTCACTAGTTTGTCTACCATGGATCAGTGGGACTGGGTTGTGGAGTGACACTACTGCAGGTTTGGGCATACGAGCATCTGCCTATCATGCGGCTAATACATTTCAGAGGCAGGGGTCATGGACGAAGTTTTGTTCATCTGTACGACATGATCACGTCACAGCCTCGGATTGGCAGGTTAGAGTATTGGCGGCGAGTGATAGATGACATTGATGTCGTCATCTAGAGGCCGTATCTGGGATGCGAGGAGTGGGAGGATGACGCAGTGGAGCTGCCTTACACCTTTAGGAGTAGATATTTGATTGGGCGGGTGCCCTATATATTAGAGAGACAGCTGGTGGACAGGGTTGGCCAACAGTTTGGCCGGATCCAGCGGATGCCACGAGGCTCGAGTATGTATGCCCATATAGTTAGGGATCAGGTGCAATTCGGGCCGTTGTTGTCATATGATCAGGCAGTCACACAGCTGGCAGAGATGATACCCCTTCCTTGGGACATGTGGCCTGAGATTGAGGACGCCAGGATGGATGCAGAGTATACAGCGTATTGGGCCGAGCATCCATTCCCCCGATTGACAGATCCAGGAGAGCTACTGGATGGAGATGGAGGAGGAGATGATGATGACGATGGTGGGGGTGATGGGGGTAGAGGCCAATGGTGGCAGAGGGGAGTAGTTGGGGAGAGGAGGGTGGCACCTCGGAGAGAGGGTGGACAGGAGGGACAGACCCAGGTGGTGAGGGGTCGCGGTGGAGTGCCCCTGCAGGTACCAGCAGCACAGGGTCCTAGAGCACAGGGACAGAGACAGGGACAGGTGCAGGGACAAGTGCCAGTAGAGGCATCGGGACAGAGACAGGTACCCGTTCAGGCACCAGTACAGGTACAGGGAGGGGTACAGGGGCAGGCACCCGCAGAGGGAGAGCCACGGGCAGAGGCAGAGGGGGGTGACCCAGTGGAGGCTGAGCTGCTGGATCTGAGGGAGATCTGCCAGGGCCAGGTAGATGAGATTCAGGATCTGGAGAGGGAGAGGGATCGGCTCAGGACCAGGCTCAGGGATACTAAGCGAGAGCGGGATCAGGCTATCCAGCGTACACAGAGGCTGAGACAACGCTGAGGGCAGGGAGGCAGGCAGCGGAGGACACAGGAGCAGGCTATGCATATGTCCTGCGAACCAGAGAGGAGATTGCCTACTGGAGGGACTTGTATTATGGTGCCGTGCCAGCAGATCAGCGGGCGAGGAGCTTCCATAGACCATCGCGGACAGCGACAGCTACTGGAGGGAGCCAGAGGAGACAGGCATCGAGTGGTGGGGTCATGGGTCCTCCACCACCACCAGACAGGCAGGGTGATCCTGGAGCGGGTCCTTCTAGGGCTCAGATTCCGTCGAGGCCAGGCGGCTCCGAGGGAGGGAGTTCATCATAGCCATAGAGGGCTCCCTTGTATCAGTATTTGTACCATTTTTTTGTATTGTAGACACCTGCGGGTGATTGTAGCCATATGATTTTTTTGACATCATTGTATCATGACATTTTTGATTATATATATGAGAGATGATTCATTTTTGCGGCAGCTATATGCATGTGTACCTATGTGATGAGATGTTCTTATGTGATGCTTATGATATGGATGCAAATATTTACATGATGCAATGCAATATTTTTGTTCTTTTATGATTCTATATGTTATGCTAATGCAAATGTGAATGTATGTAATACAGATGAATATGATAATGCAAATGTAAATTGTGCTAACAGGTGTTGTGTGCAGGATGTGATGCAGTTGTGATATCTATATGTATGTATGAAATGCTTTTATGTGGTAATGCAGGTGCAACTACATGAAATGCAAATGTTTTTGGTGTGTCATTATACTCAGTCATGTGATAGTAGGCTACGCGGACTTGAGAAGGACGATGGAAGTCAATCAAGAAAGGGGGATGGAAGACAGAAGATATGAAAGTGAAAGAGCTTCTTGTGCGTTATCATCATTGAGCTTTATTATGGCAAGTAGGTTATGACAATCGAGGCATATGTTCGACCCAGAAAGTCATTGTACCTATTTGCATGGAGATAAGACAGTCACAAACAAGGAATGCCCCAGTTCACACTAGACTCACAGTGTCCTCATATCCTTGGACAAGTCATAGCATTACTAAGAGACAATCCACAGACAGCAAATACAAATAGGTGACGATACCCCATCCTCGCCTTTCTAGTCAAAGACATCCTAGAGATAGAATCTCTAGTCAAAGACATCCTGGAAAAGCTAAAAGACATGTCACCAAAAAAGATGAAATCAAAAGAAAACCAAGACTCGACACCAACATCCACTGTAGTCCTCAAGTTTAGTGTCTCTTGTCACTTGTATAAGTCTTATTTGATTGTGGTCACAATGTTTACTTTCACAGAAAGGATAGATAGCACTGAACCATAATGTTGTCTGAGTCTGTTGAAATATTTGATTTGTTGAAGCCCATTGTTGCTGCTGTGTCTCATCTGAAACTGACTGAATCCATGAAGCTGATACTTTATTGTGGAGAAGATGAAACTTTATTGCAGATTTGTGATGCAGATGTTGCTTTATTGCGGATTGTGCGCGAATAGACTGAAGGAAGCTGGAAGAAACTGTACTCCTCGAATCATGTGATGTTCTCAGTTCCACACCCATTACTAGACATAGGATTTGCCTTAGCCACAGATAGGATCTGATTTATTATGGATGGAAAGGGAGGTGAAAAGGGATGTTTATTATGAATGGCTAACCAATCTTGGGTAGATCAATAACAAGCCATGATGGGAATGGGTAAGTTTATTATGGATGAATAGGTTGTGAGTGTGTGCCAAGTGAAATGATGAAAGAGAATCATGAAGGAGGGAGGAGCAATGTCTCTGCACATGGCGCTGGTGACCCAGTTTTCACCATGGTACTTGCCCAGGGCGCCACCGAAGTGGTTTTCACCGTTGGACGAAATTATTTCTCTTTACTTTTTTCAATTTTTCAATGTTTTTTGTGTCACAAGGCGCCTGTTTGCCAGGTTTTCACCAAGTAACGATTTTTTTGCTTTATAATTTTTTTTGTATTTTTGTATTTTTTGATTTTTTTGTATTTTTGAATTTTTTGATTTTTTTGTATTTTTGAATTTTTTGATTTTTTTGTATTTTTGAATTTTTTGATTTTTTTGTATTTTTGAATTAGGATATTCCAAAGAGCTATGTGTAGAACCTGTGAAGATGCATGCTGTTGATAGGATCCTCCAAAGGTTCACCTTCTGTAGTTGAGAGCTGATATGCCCCAGATCCATAGATTGCCGTAACGATGTAAGGACCTAGCCAATTTGGTTCAAACTTGCCCTTCTTCTCTCTGTCTTGCTGATTCTTGGGGTTTTCTCTGAGAACCAAGTCACCTACCTCAAATGTGCGAGGCTTGACCTTGTGATTGTAACTGTGACTCATTCGTTGTTGGTAAGCCTTGAGATGATTAAAAGCAGTTTGTCTCCGTTCATCTAGCAATTCCAGTTCTTGTAAGCGAGAGACCCTGTAATCTTCATCAGTAATGATGTTTTGCAAAGAGACTCGTAAAGAGGGTAACTCGACCTCAATAGGCAAGATGGCTTCAGAACCATAGACTAGTGAATAGGGTGTAGCTCCTGTAGGTGTACGGACGCTTGTGCGGTAGGCCCAAAGTGCAGGATTAAGTTGGATATGCCAATTACGACCAGCATCGTCGACTGTCTTCTTGAAGATTTTAAGGACTGTTTTATTAGATGCCTCAGCTTGGCCATTACCTTGGGGGTAATATGGTGTGGAGAAACGATGGGAAATATGGAAGCGGTCACAGAGTTCACGAACATCCTGATTTTTGAAGGGACGCCCGTTATCAGTAATAATGGACTTAGGAATACCATATCGGCAAATGATATAGTTAAGGATGAAAGTAGCAATTTGTTTTCCAGTGACTTGTGTGAGAGGCACGGCTTCAATCCATTTTGTAAAATACTCTGTGGCAGTGATAATGAATTTATGACCATTGGAAGAAGGAGGGTGAATCTTGCCTATGAGATCGAGTCCCCACTGACAAAAGGGCCAAGGAGACGCAAGTGGTTGTAGTTCTTGTGCCGGCGCATGTATGAGGTCTCCATGAATTTGACATTGCTTACATTTCTTGACAAACTGATATGAGTCTTTTTCCATATTGGGCCAGTAATATCCAGTCCTAATGAGTTTCTTGGCCAAGGTAGGACCACTAGTATGCGAACCACATATCCCTTCATGCACTTCACGTAATGCAATCTAAGCTTCGTCGCTTTCTAGACATCTAAGAAGAGTGCCATCTAGACCTCGCCGGTATAGGATATCAGCTAAAATGACATATCGAGAGGATTGGCGAATGAAAGTACGACGTTGGCTATTTGATAGATCAGGAGGTAAAGTATTGTCGCGTAGGTATGTGAAAATGGAACCATATAACTGGGATTCGGGACCGACAACGCATATCATTTCAGTAGGAGTGATCTCATGTGAAGGGACCAAAAGGTTATCCACCAAGAACTCATAGCGGGTCTCGTTTGGAGGTAAATCAATCAATGAAGCAATTGTAGCCATGGCATCTGTGGCGCGATTCTGCTCTCTTGGTATCTGCTCAAAGTCTATCTTTGTAAAGTGCTATTTCAGATCATCCACCATTTGCTTGTAAGGCATTAATTTTTCATCTTTTGTTTGGTAATCATCAGTTGCTTGGCGGATGACAAGTTGAGAATCCCCAAAAACACGAAGTTCTTGGATCTTCCACTGAACTGCAATTCGTAATCCAGTTGTTAATGCCTCATATTCCGCTATATTGTTAGTGCAAGGAAATGATAAGCGGTATGATTTTGGTATAGAATCGCCTTAAGGAGTTATAAAGAGAATACCAGCTCTTGCCCCATGCTGTGTGTATGAGCCATCGAAGTACAGTTGCCATAGCTTTGCACGTGACATTATTAAAATGGATTCATCTGGAAATTCTGAATTTAAAGGAACATCATCTATCATGGGAGCATCTGCTAATTGATCTGCGATGGCTTGTCCTTTTATTGCTTTTCTGTCCACATACTCGATGTTGAATTCACTCAGGATCATTACCCACTTGGCCAATCGCCCAGTAAGTGTAGCTTTGTTGAGAAGGTATTTTAATGGATCAATTCTTGCAATCAACTTAGTCTTATGAGTAAGCATGTAATGTCGTAATTTCTGTGAAGCAAAGACCACGGCGAGACATGCACGCTCGATTGGTGTGTAGTTTAGCTCGTATCCCACCAATGTGCGACTGATATAGTATACTGCTTTTTCCTTGCCCCCAGCAATTTGTTGCGCTAAGAGTGCCCCCAGTGCTGTTGGAGTAGCTAAAATGTATAATAACAGTGGTTGATTTGGAACTGGTGGCATCAGAACTGGTGGATTTAGGAGATAGTCTTTGAGCATCTGGAAAGCTTGTTGACAGTTATCATCCCATTTGAATTTGATGTTTTTATGTAGCAGGTGCTGAAAAGGATTGCACTTATCCGCCAGTTGTGCTATGAATCTTCGAATGGACTGGAGTCTGCCCTGTAAGGATCGAAGTTGATTGATATTTCTTGGTGGTTGCATTTCCAAGATAGCTTTGACTTTTGCTGGATCCGCTTCAATTCCTCTTTTGGATACAATGAATCCTAGGAGTTTCCCGGAGGTTACTCCAAAGACACATTTCTTGGGGTTTAATCTTACTTTGTATTTTTCCAACCGATCAAAGGCAACTGAAAGTATGTCCAAGTGTGTATTTCTATCTATTGATTTGACCAAGAGGTTGTCAACATAATCTTCCACCGTTACATGCATGAGATCATGAAAGATAGTAGTCATAGCTCTTTGATATGTAGCACCTGCATTTTTCAGCCCAAAGGGCATGACATTCCAACAGAAAATTCCCCACGGACAAGTGAATGATGTTTTATGTTGATCGTCGGGTGCAATTCTTATCTGATTATAGCTAGAGAATCCATCCATTAATGATAGCATTTCATGACCTGCTGTGAGATCAACAATCAAGTCAATGTTTGGTAATGGGAAGTCATCCTTTGGACAAGCTTTGTTGATGTCTCTGAAATCTGTGCAAATTCTAATGCTACAATCTGGTTTACTGGCAGGTACCAAATTGGAGATCCATTCGGGGTAATCAATTGGGCGTATGAATCCGACATCGAGTAATTTCTCAAGCTCTACTTTGACTAGTAATGCCACTTGTGGATGCATTTTCCTTAATTTCTGTTTCACTGGCTTTGCCCCTGGTTCGACTGTCAAATGATGCATTACCAAATCCGGATCCAGTCCAGGCATATCAGCGTATGACCATGCAAAGTTGATTTGTCGTTCTTTGAAGAAGCTTATGAATTTTGATCTTTCGGACTCTATTAATGATTGAGCTAGGAATATGTTGTGTGGAACCTCTTCTATACCAATGTTTGTTTTGATAGTCTCCTCTACCAACATGGATGACTTTTCCTCATATGATGATGGGAGAATGTCGAGCCTTCCATCTTCGGGTGCCTCAGAGAGGTTTTCGCCCTCAGATACGTCCTTTCTTTTTACTTTTTTGGGGTCAGATAGCGCCACAGTGTGGTTTTCGCCATAAGACCCTTGATTTGTTCTTATTTTCACATTTTTGCGACTGGAAGGTCCGACACCCTCACCAAAATATGCCATGTTGTTGAGTTCTATGGTGTATCCTGCTTTGTGGTCCCCAAGGGGAAGATTATCTCGTATGCCAAGATAGTCAATAATAGCTTCGTCATTCTGAAATGTGTCAAATTGTGCTGGTCCTTCATAATCCCAGTCAATGAGTTGGTGGTGAACAAGGGGAAGGCCTTTAATGTTTTCAGAGTTTGCAGGGCTAAGAGTGAAGATGTGGTTATATTCGGGTATGTCAAGGTAATTATCGAGGTCATCGATGGCACTCTCCTCATCAGTTTCGATCGCAAGCGAATCCAAATTGTCGTCACTAGTAGCGCCTTCCGGGACAGGTGTCCTCATCCTATGTGATTTCGACCTAGAACCTTGAGACGAAGACTGTGCGGAATCCTTATGGGTTGTTTCTTGACCAACTCTGAACTTTTTATAAAATTCCTCTTCTTCTGTGGGTTCATCTGGCTCTCTGAATGTCTCGGTGAGCTCATAGTCACTGGAGGATTTGTCTGAACCCCATTCCCATTCGTTGGAATCTGTGGAATAGCAATCTTCTTGTTGAACTTTGGCAACTTTGATTTGTGATGCCTCTTCTGTCCTTTTTGTGTGGATCTTGGAAGTCAGAAAACCAAGTCCCTTTGAGCGTTCTCTTCTTATAGTCAATTCAGGTTGTAGGGGTTCCATGACGCCTTCTTTGCGTAACCCAAGAGGGCTTTTTCCATCATACCCGAATTTTTGTAGAATCTTGAAGCCTTTGCCATATTTCTCACAAGGTATATTGATCTGATCATGTGTGTCATCTTCAATGTCTTTATAGAGCATTTTGTATAAATCTTCCTCTTCTAGTTCGCCCCATCTTTGAAAGGTAGTAGGATCCCATTTGAGCGTCATGATGAATGTTTGCTTGTTAGGATGTGGCCTTCCAAATTCTTTTGGAGAGCTCATGACTTGTCGTAAATACATGGTCTGATTTAAAGTGTATTCTCCCATGCCTTTGTCCTGAAATCTGCCTTTAAGTTCACCTTGTTTTGATGTCGAAGGTTTTAATGACTCAGGGTCAATGTATGCCAAAGAAGGAACAGCTTCACGATTACTGGGAATGATGGTCTCCGTATGTGATCTCAGGTTATTGCAATATATGAACGGATTAGGATCACCGTTAACTGTTACCTCGACTCCATTATGAGGAAACTTAATGCATTGGTGATATGTCGATGGGACTGCCCTCATTTCATGAATCCAAGGACATCCTAGCAATATATTATAAGTGAGATCTAAATCCAGGACCTGACAAACCACATCCTTTGTAACTGGCCCAATTCTTAGAGGTAAGGTGACTGTGCCCTTGGATGAGCGTTCTTCATCATCATATGCCTTGATGGTAATTTGATTCTTTGAATTCACAGCTTTATCGAAATATCCCAATTGTTTAATGGTGCTCAATGTACAAATGTTTAGACCAGCTCCCCCATCTATCAGGACTTGCTTTATTCGATGCTTGTGTATGAAGGCTTCAATATGTAATGGTGCATTATGTGGCTGACTTATGGAGGCGTCATCAGCTTTTGTAAATGTAAGGGAATGTGGAATGGATAGGTATCCCACCATGGCTTGAAACTGGTCCACGTTCAGATCAGTAGGAATGGCGGTGTCTCTCAAGATTTTGTCAAGAATAGCTTTATGAGCGGGGGATATGCGTAAGAGCTCAAGGATGGAAATGAGCACGGGTGTCTTCCCTAACTGTTCTACAAGGTCATACTCAGGTTTAGTAGATGAAGAAGCGGTGTTTTTAGTTCAAGCACCTAGCAACGTAATCTTACCTCGACGAGTTGTAACATGACATTCAGAGGTAGGCTCGGAAGAAGATCCAACACCTCTTAGAACAATCTTGGGTCTCTGAGGAGGATTCTCAGGATTTTTGTTCTTGATGGTAATAGTAGAGATATGATTATCCATTGAGATGTGATTGATAGTTGAGTCATAGTTGTAAGGTGCTCTAGTATAGTTGGCCTGGTCATCTGTGACTTGGGCTTTTCCTTTGTCATGCTTTGGGAATGGTTCCTTAAACATCTCATGTTCTTGATTAGATGAATGTCCCTCAATCTCAATGTCACCTCTATCAATGAGATCTTGCACGATATTCTTCAGTCGATGGCAATTTCCTGTCTTATGACCCTTGCTCTTATGAAACTCACAATACTCCTCATCATTCCACCAATTTGGTTTGACCTTTGGTTCATATGGAGGAAAATCTGGAACTGTGATCACTTTGTTTGCCACTAGCGTTTTGAAGAATGATTCAAGTGGTTCTCCCAATGGAGTGTACTTCCTTCATGATCTGGAAGTTGTTTGAGTATTCACTTGGTTGTTTGTAGAACTTGATCCTGAAAAGATGAACTTGGGTCTCACTGTATTGGCATCAACAACGCCATCGTTGACTGTGTTCTTGTTTTT
The DNA here is from genome assembly GCF_030272615.1 of Cryptomeria japonica. NCBI lineage: Eukaryota > Viridiplantae > Streptophyta > Pinopsida > Cupressales > Cupressaceae > Cryptomeria > Cryptomeria japonica. Next base: position 703,110,707 of record NC_081408.1, read on the forward strand.
ATTCCAAAATATTGGCTTGTCTTTTCCTTTAAAGTCATCTTTGTTTTCCTTGAATAGCTTGATGACTCCTTGTTCAATTAGGACCTTTTCTGTTGCTAAGCCCTTTTCAATAACATCCTTGAAGGTGGACAAACAAGCTTTCCTTAGATCATAGCCAATATCCTTGTTAACGTTTTGAGTGAACATTTCTACCATTTGTTTTTGGGGAATTTCACAAGAGCATCTGCTGGCTAGATTTCTCCATCTTTGTAAAAATGACGCAAAAGATTCTCCCTCCTTTTGCTTAGTGTTGCACAAAGTAGTGACTGAGATATCTGTTTCTATGTTGTAGGAGAAATGCTGAATAAATGCCTCTGCTAAGTCACCCCATGACTTAATACCAGGAGGTAATTGAGAGAACCATTCCATAGCTTGATTGCCTAAGCTTTGCCGGAACAATCTCATCAAATATGTTTCTTCTGCCGCTACCTCTATGCAAGCTGTGAAAAATTGTTGTATGTGTGCCTTGGGGTCTCCTTTTCCTCTATACTTGTCAAATTTTGGCGTCACAAAGTGTGCCAGAAATGGAGGCATTGGAATGCTCTTATCAAATGGATAAGGACATATGTCTCTCATAGTGTATGTTGGTTTTGGTGTACTCATGTCCTCCATTTTCTTTTGTAAATCTCTGATTTGTTGCTCCAAATTATTCTTAGGTGGCGATCGATTTCTTGTAGCATACCCCATGTTTGGGACACCAATTTGAGGAGGAGCTTGTTGCATGTATGGATGATATTGATCATAGACATGTTCATATGGAGGAGGTCTATATTGATGCAGCATATAGGGAGCACTTGGTATAGCTTCATGTTGAGGAACCCCATATCTATTTTGTGCATATATACCATATTCTATAGGCACATCAGGCTCTATTGTGTTGCCCCCAAATTTGACATGAGGTTTCCTTATGTCCAAATTTTGAGCATGCCTTTGAGTGTCCAATTGTTTTGATTGATCCATAGCTTGAACATGTGATTGACCATATCTATCTGCATAAGGCTTCCATAATGGTCTTCGAAGGTAAGTATCATATGTTTGACCATGTGTATGTGGGACTTCTAGTTTTTGAAGTAAAGCTGATGGTGATTCAGGTACCATATGCGGTCCTCTATTTCCTCCACTATTGGGTCTCCTTTGATCCATGTTGGAGTGAGTTTGTTGCGAGGGTCGGTTTTCCATAAGTTGAGACATGTCAAAGTCATGAGGTATTTTAGCTCCACTTTGTGCCATCATGTGTAAGAAGTATTGTCTATCCCTCTTCATTATCTCTTCAACCAATCTATTGAAATGAGGATTCATTATGGATTCTTCTATATCTGCTGATTGTATTGAGAAGTTGTCCACATTGTCATTGTGTGTAGCCTTGTTGTTTGTAGTGTCTGCGTTTTCCACATTTGGAATGTGTCTATAAACATCCATGTCAGGCAATGTAGTGTGCTCAGGATTGAAAAATAAATCATTGTCATACTCATAAGAACTCATGTTGGTGGACTCTTGAGCTTCTTTAGCTTTTCTCCTAGATTTTTGAAGACGGGTTTCAACCATGAACTAGGTGTTTGACCAAGATGTGTAAGACTAGATGAAAAATGGAAAGAGTATGGAAGATCAAGAGTTGTATGGAGCGTAAATGAATCTGAAGTTTACTTGCAATGTCCAAAGTGTAAGACCAAGTATGTAAGTAGTAGAGTAGGTGTGACTTCCAAAGAGAGGATAGTTTCTCTTGATGAGGTAAGCTGACCTTGACCCTAAGTAAGACCAAATGAGACCCAAAGGTAAGAAACCTTGATGAGGGACCACTTAGCAAAGTGTAGTTGTAGTATGTAGTATGTTGACAAAGTATGATGAGGACAAGCAAGTGACCTTTTGACTCAAGTTTAGACAAGTATCAATGTAAAATGAAATGTGAAGCAATGATGGACTGTATGAGACCCAGGGACAGGTTGAATGCTAGATGAAACCTGAAGAAACAACCTAGGAAGCTCAAGTATTCCGAAACTGATTTCTTTTGTTTGTTGGACTCTGAAATTTTCTTGCAATTTTGAACACAGACGCGACTGTATACTGCACAGATGCGGTTACCCAACACAGACGCTACTCTACTTAACACAGATGTTGTTATAAACACAGACGCTATTCTGCCCTTCACAAACACGCTTAGACAACACAGACATGGTTAAAACAGACACAGACGCGTTTCTGTAAACTTCGTGCAATTTTTCCAATCTGTGAAGTTGTTTTGTTGTGACCAAATCCGACTGTTTGACTGTTTTTCGTGACAAGAGGACACAATGTTGATGAGGACTCAATGTTTGCAAATGTTTAGACTCCAAAAGTGTGTTGTTTGATGTAAAATGTTTTGCATACACTTGAAGACACAAAAGACACAATGTTTTGCTATTTGATCTTGAATGTTTGAATGTTTAACATAAGTCAAGCACAATTCTTATGGCTGGCCAAGACAATAGTTGTTGATCCCACATAGGGTTTTACCCCCGAGGCTACGCTATTCAGAGCGGATACTTAGATTCTTGACCTCATTGGCTCCACCCTCGGCACTCACTTCTCGGGTCAGCCAAGCATCAGTCCCCACGAAAAATCCCCATGGCGAACTTTGTATCTCTACTAAGAACCGTATGTGTGTGGGCCGCTACCAGAGGTCCGACCTCGTGCCCCAACAACTAGAAGGATTTGGGCCTCTAAAACAAAATGGTGCTAGTAAAGGCATCTGCTCGTGTGGCCATACATGCGGCACTTTCAGCTCTGTAAATACAGAAGGCTCCCAGCCGGTAGGGGTTACGCCCTACAAATGATCAAATAAATTTGATCAAATGGGTTTATGGGGAGACATAGTGTCGGTATGAACTAATCAGCACACGTTATTCATAGTTTTCACCATGAATACATTTGATTATAGTGGTTTGGATGAGGTGGGTTTTCCTCGCTACCACTTGGGTCATCCTCTTCTCACTAGTAGTCCTAATGACCACACGGGAAGACAGGCCCTCTAAAGAATAAACAAAAAGAGCCTATTGCTCAAGACACAAAAGATAATGATTCAATTTTAGTGCACCAATGGAAGTGTTTGCTAATCTATGAAAACAAGGCACACAACAAAATTTCAAAACCCTAGCCAAGGACCTGCAACAAAATTTGTTAGTAGTTTGGGTTGTTTCAAATGATCACCCCTTCCTGCAAGCACACAAGTTAGGTAAATTTTAGAAACCCAAAAGACTTTGTGAAAGAGGAGCCTTCAACCAAAACGTTTTAGCTTCCAAGGCGAGCTGCACCAACTTAGTTAGCTAGATCTGAAAGGGTTAGTCCAAAAATAAACCAGATCTGAAACCTTAAGTGCGAAATCGAAAAATTGAATCAATGAAAATTTTAAAATTTCGAAATAGTAAAAACACAGACGCTGTTACCCCCGACACAGACGCGTCTGTATGACACAGACGCGGTTCTGTGACTCACAGACGCGGTCAAAAATCACAGACGCCCTTCTCCGACACAGATGCGGAAATAAATAACGCAGACGCGCTTATGCAACACAGACGCCCCTGTCTGAAACCTGCAAAATAAAACTTGTCGAAAACATAGACGCGCTTCCCGATTCTGCAGACGCTCCTGAAAATCAGAGACGTGGTCCGAATGTTCGCAGACACGAAAGAAACCTAAAATGTCGTCGAAAAAATGTCCGATCTGCAACTTCAAAAACGCAAAATCTGCAACAAAAAAGGTTAAATGCAAAGGGACAAGAAGTCCCACTGGGCGTGCCAAAATGTATATGGTGAAAATGGATAATAATAATAACAAGATTGAAAGGCTAATTAGATTCAACCACAAAACCCTAGCCTAACAACAACAAAGATCCACCATAACATATGAAGATTACCTAAGACAATGCAAATCACAAGAAATCACAAAGATTATACCATCACATGTCCAATAGGGTTTTGATCTCCATTCTTCCTATCTCCATTGATCTTGCTTGATATATTTGCTCTCAGATTTTATATGCACAAGAGCTCAACAAAGAACGGAATGTGGTTGCAAGTAGGATCGTAGTGTAGTCAAGTCCTCCAAATTGTTGATTAGGTCATTAGAATGCTTGATTAGGGTTTGATAATGAAGAAGGCATCTCCTTAAATAGAAGACACTATATGAAATGGAGGGATAAGATTGAGAGGTGTAAAAGGAGGTCGGCTAAGATTAGAGGGTAGGTAGAAGAAATAATAAAATAATGAAAGGGGTAGGTAGTGTAAGAATTAAGAGATGAATGACATGTGTCATGTGTAGAAAAAGCTAATGAATTAATTAAATAAATAAAGATTTATTTAATTAAGAGAAGAAGTGGGATAATTAAATAAATAAGAATATTTATTTAATTTAGGAAAAGGATAATTTAAATAAATAAATGTATTTATTTAAATGAGAAATAAGGCTAGAAGAGGATAAATGAATTAATTAAATAAATAAGGATTTATTTAATTAATAGAAGAATTAGGCTTAGATAATTAAATAAATAAAATATTTATTTAATTAGACATGACAATTTTAGGTGTCTACACTCACAACCTACTCATCCATAATAAACTTATCCATTCCCATCATGGCTTGTTATTGATCTACCTAAGATTGGTTAGCCATTCATAATAAAACCTCTCTTTTCACCCTTTCCTTCCATATTAAATCAGGTCCAATCTATAACTGGGGCAAAATCCTAAATCTAGTGATGGAAGTGGTACCCTGAGCATCACATGTTTTGAGGAGCATCATCTTTTCGTTCCTCATTCTTTTCACACACAATTTGTAATAAAAAGTCCTGTGCATCGCCAATCCTAAATAAAGTTCTATTCTTCTTCACAATAAAGTACCAGTTTCATGGATTCAGTCAGTTTCAGATGAGACACAAACAACAGTGGGCTTTCAATAAATCAAATCTTTCATCAGGCTTTGTCAACAACTGTTGGCCATATGATGGAATTGATTGCGTTGCATTGATGTTTTGTCATTGATGTCAACACTAGATGTTATGGTTGTTTACCGGCTTCCAGTAGAAGGATTGGATTGGAAAGATTATTAGTTGATTGTCACCGATATCTGGATGATGGAATAAGTTTGTATGGATGGTTCATATACTTGTGAAGTATGTTTAAGTTAGTTGGTATTACTTGATGATCAAATGCTATCTCTTGTTCTAGTAAGCCTGCTTTATAGGTCTGGTAAGGGTTTCATCGACAGAGCTTTATTGAAGATCATTGATGTAATGCATAAGTGGTGTTGGTGCAACTTCTAGAAGGGATTCAGGATGTTGATGGTGATTGTGTTTGTGCCTCGACTAATTGGTGTCATTGCTTTGGCGTGTGTGGATCTAATTTAGGTCCAGTGGTATCTAGGTTATGGACCAGTTTTCATGTAACATGTTGGTGGATCCTCTGATGCGCTTCCAGGATGTTTTATTGATTGGATGATGTTTGTTTGGCCTTAAGCCGACATGCTTTATGATTTTATTTTAGGATTATGTAATGGATCTATTGAATTATCATTTGGGTGGCCGACCTAATTGGTTAGGTCTCGGGTTGGTATAAACATATATAAGATCTCATTGTAGATCATGGATGTATGCATGGGCAATGAGTGAATAATGTAATAATCATTTGTGCAGAGGATTTGGTTGATCATAGGTTATTGAGTTGGTTTTATGTAAGAGGTTTTAGACCTCCGGTATTGAGATTAAGCAGAACTTTAATCTGTCATGTTTGATGCTATCACCGACAATTCTTCTTCTTTGATTGTTGTCCAAATATTTTGAGGTGGTTGACATCTCTGTAGTCAGTGAGACTACATTGTGATGAGTAGTGCACTCTAGGCAGTTTGCCTTCTTGCATGTGCAGGTCCCTCTTGTAATCATATACTTTTTGTAGAAGTATCATTTGACTGTGAGTAGGGTTTCCCACCGTGGTTTTTCCCTTTACCGTGTTTTCCATGTACAAATTATGGTGTTATGTGTTATGGTTGCATGCTATTGATTCTTTGGTATTCAATTATGCTTTAATGATTTATTAGTTATTCTGGTAAAATGTTTTAAGTGCTTTAATTCACATAATCTGTTAACAATCGATTCACCCCCCCCACCCTCTCTTATTCACCGGTTATCCTAACAATTGGTATTAGAGCCTAGTCCTCTTTTTGCAGAAGCTTAACTAATCTTTTCTGGAAGGATGACCCTAGGCTTGATGGAAAAAACTATGGAGTATGGAGGATTCAGATGGAGACTCATTTAAGATGCATTGGAAAATAAATTTGGGAAATAACTCAAAAAGGTTACACTCCTCATGATCTAGCATCTGACAATCCTGCACCAACAGACTTGGAAAAGAACATTGAGAATTACTGTAGAGATAGAAAAGCCCTCTTAAGCACCTTATCAGATCAGTAAATCACGGGGCTATCAGATAAATCATCGACAAAAGCTATATGGGACAAGTTGGAGACTCTGAATGAAGGTGATTCTACTATTAATTGCAAAACTTGAATGTTACCAAGTAAGATATGAAAGATTGAAGATGGAGGAAGATGAATTTTTTTTTGCATTCATGGAAAGGGTAAATGAAATTGTATTAGGAATTTAGTGTTGTTGTGGATCTTTGAGTGAGGAAGAGATAGTTTCAAAAGTATTAAGGGTTTTTCCACCAGCATATAAGATGAAGGTAACTACAATTAATGAGATAAGAACCATGCCTAATTCTTCTATCATTAGAGATACTCTTGTTGGGAAGATATCTAATTTTGAGCTTAAAGAATTTGGTCCTCCAGGAGCTGAAAAGATTGATACTGCATTTAAGGCATCTACATCATCAATCGGCAAGCAAGATTGGAAAGTTTTGTATGAAAAAGAATTGGAAGAGATTAGGAAACAAAATGAAGAGCTTGAGAAACTTGAAGCCCTATTTTCTATAAGGATACCTAAAGGTCCGTTAGGAAGTAAGTATGAAGGAAAATCTCCTTTCAAATATTTTGTATGTAATAAGATAGCTCATTTTGCATCTAGATGTCCTGAAAGAAATTCAAAATTGGAAGAAAGAGGAAGAAAATATTTTAAGCCTAACCCTGAATATCAGATCAAGCATAAGTATAGGAGAAACAAAACCAAATCATGCTACCTTGTTGATGAGGAAGGAGTAACTGATGACTCATAAGAACCAGTATGAGATTCAACTAGTGGATCTGATAATGGAAAATATTGGGCATTCTATGCTATGAAGGAAGATAATCTGGAACCAGTTATCATAAATGAGGAAAAGGCCCTTGCAAAAAAAGTTGAAGACAAAGATGAATGGGTAATAGATAGTGGATGTTCTCATCATATGATTGTGGTGGTCAAGTCAAATTTGGTAATAACAAGGCATGCATGATCAAAGGAAGAGGAATCATTTCATTGGATGGTAAGCATAAGACTGGCAATGTCTATTATGTTGAAGGTATAAAGCATAATATTTTGAGTGGAGGATAGTTGGTAGATAGAGGATTTCAAATACAATTCAAGGATGGAAAGTGCAAAATCATTAGCAAATCAGGATTGGAGATTGCAATCGGTACAGAGACAAAAGGTCACATATTTCGTTTTAACTCTGGTGAAAAGACATGTTTGATTGCACATATTTATGAAATTTGGCTATGGCATAAGAGGTTGTGTCATGTAAATTTTGATTGCATTGTAAATATCAGTTCAACTAAGGCAGTTAGAGATTTACCTAAGATTGTGAAGCCTCATAATTCAATATGTAAGGAATGTCAAATGGGTAAGCAAATCAAAACTTCTTTTAAGAGCATACCTGATAAATCTAATGATGTTCTTGATTTCATTCATACTGACCTATGTGATTCTGGTAATACAAGAAGCTTTCAAGGAGACATATATTTCATGTTAATCATTGATGACTATTCTAGAATGATGTGGGTTGCTTTTCTAAGGGAGAAATTTCAAGCCTTTGAGAAATTCAAGATCTTTAAAGCTATAGTTGAGACGAATTCAGGGATGAAAATCAAGTTTTTGAGATCAGATCAAGGTGGTAAATTCACATCCAGTGAATTCAACAACTATTATGAGAAAAATGGAATTAGGAGACATTTATCTGCACCCCAGACACCTCAACAGAATGACATTGTGGAAAGAAAGAACAAAACCATTTTGGATGCAGCTAGATCCATGATGATGGAAGCTAATTTGCCTCATATCTACTGGAGAGAAGCAGTAAGTACATCATTTTATACATTCAATAGATTTTATATCAAAGGAGATATTGGTAAGACACCTTATGAATTATGGTTTGGTCATTCTCCTACTCTTAAGTATTTCAAAGTCTTTGGGAGTAAGTGTTACATAAAAAGAGATGATTCCATTGGAAAATTTGACCCTAGATGTGATGAAGGAATATTTCTTGGTTATTCAACTAAAAGAAAATCATATAGATGTTATAACAAAAGATTGTAGAGAATTGTGGAGAGCGCTAATGTGAAAGTTGATGAGAAGTACAAAGACCAAGCTAAATCTTATGACAGTGAACCAATAGTGGAAATGATCATAATTGATCCGGTAGTGCCTATACCGGAACATAATACTAAACCAGTTACTCCGATATCATCAAAAAACTCAACTGTAACTAAAGAGCAGCACAAAGAACCTAAATATCAGAAAACACCAAGGTATGTAAGGCTAAATCATTTTGAAAACCAGATCATTGGAGACAAAAACAAGGGAGTTATGACAAGGAGAAGATTGGCAAATCAAGAGGTATGTTTTGTTTCTCAAATTGAACTGTCATGAGTAATTGAAGCTTGTAAAGATGAATGTTGGATGAAAGCTATGGAAGATGAATTATATCAGATAGAAAAGAACAATACTTGGACTTTGGTTCCCCAACCTAAAAATGTCAATGTTATTGGAACTAAATGGGTTTTTAGAAACAAACTGAATGAGGATTGATAAGTTGTAAGAAACAAGACAATATTGGTCTACAAAGGATATTCTCAGAAGGAAGGAATTGATTATGGTGAAACTTTTGCACCGGTAGCTAGAATTGAAGCTGTTAGACTATTTCTTGCTTATGCAGCCTATAAGAACTATAAGGTCTATCAAATGGATGTTAAGTGTGCATTTTCGAATGGATAACTTGAACATGAAGTCTTTATTGAGAAACTTGATGGATTTTTATTGACAAATGATAAACATATGCTTTGCAGATTAAGGAAAACACTATATGGATTAAAACGGGCTCCTAGAGCTTGGTATGCAAGGTTGGATAAGTATCTTTTGAAGCTTGATTTTATAAAAGGTAATGTTGACAGTAACCTATATTATAAGATCACTAATGATGATGTTTTGATTGTTGAATTATTTGTTGATGATATCATTTTTGGAGGTGAAGAAAAATTATGCATGGAATTTTCTGATAATATGCAAAGTGAATTTGAAATGTCTGTGACTAGAGAAATAAGATTTTTTCTAGGTTTGCAGATTAATCAGACTGACAAAGGCATCTTTATCTATCAAACTAAGTATCTAAGGGAATTGTTGAAGAAATTTGGTATGAAAAATTCCAAACTGGTTAGTACTCCTATGGTTACAAGTGAAAATTTGTCAATTAAAGATGTATCCCCTCGAGTAAATTCTACAAGATATAAATCCATGATAGGTGGTTTTCTATATTTAACTTAGACTAGAATGGATATAATGAATGTAGTTAGTATTGTATCAAGATTTCAAAGTAATCCAAGAGAAAATCATGAAAGTGAAATAAAAAAGGATATTTTGATTATTGCAAGGAACAATTGAATATGGTTTATGGTACCCTAAAGATGATGACTTTACTTTATGTGCATATACAGATGTTGATTGGGAAGGTGATGTTGATGACCAGAAGAGCACATCCGATGTAACATTCTTTCTTGGCAAGAAGTTGGTTTCATGGATCAACAAGAAGCAGTCATGCATTTCTTTATCTACTATTGAAGCTGAATATGTTGCAGCCACAACTAATTGTACTCAAGTTCTATGGATGAAGCAAATGTTGAAGGATATGCAAGTGAGTTGTAATGATTCAGTTGTTATTCATTGTGATAACTCTGCAACTATTGACATATCCAAGAATCCTGTATTTCACTCCAAGACTAAGCACATATCAATCAAGTATAACTTTTTGAAGGAAAAAGTGGAAGCAAAAGAAGTTAGATTGGTTTATATGAACACTAAAGAACAGATAGAAGACATCTTCACTAAAAATTTGTCTTGGGAATCATTTCAGTATTTGAGAGACAGATTGAGGGTTTCTACCCCTCCGGTAGAGACTTAAATGATGCATATTTGAATCAGTTCGGTATGCATTATCAGAGCTATCTTTTGCTCTAGATTGATGAAATAGTACTAGTACTCAGGGGGAGTAGTTAGCCTTGAGATTTAGAGGTTTTTTTTATTTTGTTTGATTCTTTGGCATTGCTATCAAAGGGGGAGGAATATATGTGAATAACCATTGCTATTTATTTTTCAGATTGATTGCACTCCTTAGGGGGGGTTTGGCGGTATTTAGTCTTTTGATTCAGATTTGGTTCAGAGATTCATTGCTATATCATTTTATGGGAGATTTGTTGGCGGTCTTCCATTGGGGGAGACTTGTTTGGCATTTCTTGGCACTTGGATGTTTTTTACATCTAGTGTTGCCATCAATGCCAAAGGGGGAGATTGTTGGCCATATGATGGAATTGATTATGTGTTGCATTGATGTTTTGTCATCGATGTCAACACTAGTTGTTATGGTTGTTTACTGACTTCCAGTAGAAGGATTGGATTGGAAAGATTATTAGTTGATTGTCACCGATATGATCTGGATGATGGAATAAGTGTGTAACGATGGTTCATATGCTTCTGAAGTATGTTTCAGTTAGTCGGTATTGACTTGATGATCGAATGATATCTCATGTTCTAGTAAGCCTTCTCTATAGGTTCGGTAAGGGTTTCACCGGCAGAGCTTTATTGAAGATCTTTGATGTAATGCATAAGTGGTGTTGGTGCAGCTTCTAGAAGGGATTCAGGATGTTGATGGTGATTGTGTTCGTGCCTCGATCAATTGGTGTCATTGCTTTGGCGTGTGTGGATCTAATTTAGGTCTGGTGCTATCTAAGTTATGGACTGGTTTTCATGTAACGTGTTGGTGGATCCTTCAATGCGCTTCCGAGATTTTTTATTGATTGGATGATGTTTGTTTGGCCTTAGGCCAACATGCTTTATGATTTTATTTCAAGATTTTTTAATGGATCTATTGAATTATCATTTGGGTGGCTGACCTAATTGGTTAGGTCCCGAATTGGTATAAATATATGTAAGATCTCATTGTAGATCATGGATGTATGTATGGGCAATGAGTGAATAATGTAATAATCATTTGTACAGAGGATTTGGTCGATCATAGGTGATCGAGTTGGGTTTATGTAAGAGGTTTAGACCTTTGGTATTGAGCTTAACCGGAACTGTAATCTGGCATGTTTGATGCTATCACCGACAATTCTTCTTCTAGGAATGTTGTCCAAATATTTTGAGGTGGTTGACATCTTTGTAATCAGTGAGACTCCATTGTGATGAGCAGTGCACTCTAGGCAGTGTGCCTTCCTGCACATGCAAGCCCCTATTGTAATCATATACTTTCTGCAGAAGTATCATTTGACTATGGGTAGGGTTACCCACCATGGTTTTTCCCTTTACTGGGTTTTCCACGTACAAATCATGGTGTTATGTGTTATAGTTACATGGTATTGATTCTCTGATTTTCAATTATGCTTTAATTATTTATCAGTTATTTCGATAAAAGGTTTTAAGTGCTTTAATTCATATAATCTGTTAACAATTGATTCACCCCCCCTCTCAGTTGTTCACCGGTTCTCCTAACAACAACATGATTTTTCAACATGATCTGTCCTTTATCATGATGACAACATTGTGACCAAATCAAGCATGTTAATATATGTGGCAAGAAACACAAATAGCTTGAGGATTTAATTGTATGTTGTTGTCAAGTCTTGGTTTTCTTTTGATTTTATCTTTTTGGTGACATGTCTTTTAGCTTTTCCAGGATGTATTTGACTAGAAAGGCGAGGATGGGATATATTCACCTATTGTTTGGTTGTCTATGGATCGTCTCTTAGTAATTCTATGACTTGTCCAAGGATATGAGGACACTGTGAGCCTAGTATGAATTGGGGCATTCCTTATTTGCGACTATCTGATCTCCATGCAAATAGGTACAATGACTTTCTGGGTCAAACCTATATGGATTGTCATAACCTATTTTCCATAATAAAGCTCAATTATGATAAAGCACAAGAAACTATTTCACTTCCATATCTTCGATCTTCCATCTTCCATCCCCCTTTCTTGATTGACCTCCATTGTCCTTCCCTGAGTTTGTGTAGCCCACTATCACATGACTAAGTATAATGACACACCAAAAAAATATTTGCATTTCATTCACCTGCATCACCACATATTAGTAATTTTCATTATATGCATACATATAGATGTATCATAATTGCATCACATCCTGCACACACCACTGATTAGTATATCATATACACATCATGCATTCTCATCATGTAAATTATCATAGCATGTCAATTATCATGCATCCATCTATAGTACATTCACATTTGCATCATGCATGTCATATAAAACCTAAAAGAAGTAAAAATAATACATCTCATCATGTACATATTTTGCATCCATATCATAATCATCATCATAAGAAGAACATGCATAAATAAATTGTATTATCATATAACATCACATAGGAACACATGCATAAATAAATTGTATTATCATATAACATCACATAGGAACACATGCATATAGTTTCCGCAAGGATTGAGTCATCTCATATATCTATCAAAAAAATAATAGTGTCATGACACAATGATTTCAAAATCTCATATGGCTACAAAATCACCCAAAGGTGTCTACATCATCATGCAAAAACTGATACAAAATGGATCCAAGAGAGCTATGATAAAGACCCTCCCTCGAAGCCAACTGGCCTCGAAGGAATTTGAGCTCCCGAAGGACCAACCTCTGGATCACATCATTTGTTCCCTCTTGCAGACCCTGCGAGACCATCTTTTCACCAAAGTAGTTAACAATTGTTTTTGCCCAAATCTCAAGCATATACATAATGTGTCTCAATCCCATCACCTTGATCGTGGTGTGGTCCTCAACAGTCAAATCTATTCGTAACCGATGTGTCATAGGGAATCACTCTCTAGACTCAATCTAGGTAAGTACTCCTGCATCCAATAAAAGCAATCATGTCAATTCTAGTGGTACTCATGTTCATCACATAGTGCTTCTTATCTTATCCCATCCTAGCCTAGTGAAACCTATGTCCATCACATGGTGTTGCTCATCAGGCTTTATCCTAGTGCTTATGCCTATCACATGGCACTGCATCCTAGTGTATATGTTCATCACATTGCACTTGATCCTATTTAGAGGTCCTTCTTGAGTGAATCCTCTCAGCACCTTATCCAATTGGCAACATATGTTTATCATAGAATTGTCAATTCTACCCTTGTTTTCAGTTTGTCTTCCCTAGGAAGCCTATTTGAGTGAATCCTCTCAGCAGCTTATTCAATTGATAGCGTATGTTCGATCACAGAACTATCAATTTTGGCCTTTTAAGATATAGACACAATTTTATTGATTCCTCTTGAGTTAGTCTTTTTCCTGCATGACCTTGTGACCCTATCTTGTCAGTCCTTTCTAGCCTTTCTTTCTTATCGAGAGATTGTTTGCGATCTTTACACATATTTTTATCCAATCTCTCGAGGGGGCATATCATTCCCATCATGGGGCAACTTTGTATCAGTTTATCTTATCTTCTTTGAGCCAACATGACAAACTACATTGTCTCAAAGAGGGACAAAATGTAGACACCTAAAATTGTCCTGTCTAATTAAATAAATATTTTATTTATTTAATTTTTTTATCCTAAGTCTTCTATTAATTAAATAAATTCTTATTTATTTATCTAATTCAGTAATCCTCTTCTAAGCCTTTCCTCATTTAAATAAATATTTTTATTTGTTTAAATTATCCTTTTCTTCAATTAAATAAATATTTTATTTATTTAATTGATCCCACTTTCTCTATTAATTAAATAAATCTTTATTTATTTACTTAATTCATTACCCTTTTCTATCCATGACACGCCATTCATCTCTTAATACTTCTCTTACCTACCCCTTTTATCATTTAATTATTTCCTCTACCTACCCTTTAATCCTAGCCAACCATTTATCCTTTACACCTTTTAATCTTATCCTTCCATTTCTTATAGTGTCTTCTATATAAGAGGATACTCTCCTTCATTATCAACCCTAATGATAGAACTAAGCCTTCTTGCGATCAAGCTATCAACCACATTTCCTTCTTTGTTGAGCTCTTGTGCACACATAAAATATGAGAGCAAATATATCAAACAAGATCAATGAAGATAGGAGACAATGGAGATTGAAACCTTACTTGAAATGTGAATGGTAATATTGTTTTATTTTGTTGATTTGTATGATCTTAGGTATCTCTATTGGCATTGGTGAATGTTTCATTGTAGGACCTAAATTATTTTTGGTTGGATCTTTATGGTTTTACGTTAGTTTATCATCACTTTTAACCATATACACATATCAATGATACAAAGCATAGAAATGAGTTCAAAAGCTAATAAAAAACAATTTCCAATCCTCTACAGTGAGGAAAAAACATCCCACTAGAGCTCACATAAACATTCCTCAAAAGTGAGGCATTCTTCCTCCAGCTGGAACAAATCAACATAAGAACAATATCCTCAATGGTGAGACACAAATCCTCTCACCAAAGCATAAAACCAAAATAAATAGATCAATATGACATCATAAAAACCTTTGAGTAACTCAATGCAATCACAAAATGCCTCTAGTAAATGCACGAAAAATCAGAAAGGAGACTAAACTGGGCGAAACCATCAAAACTAGCAACTCCGAGTAGAATAGTGCACCAAAAACCCAGACTAGCATTATTGGGAGATAGTTTAGATCTCCCAAGCCATATTTTGGCATTTTGGGGTCTTCTTTTGGTTTTTTGGGGCCAAACATTAGCGTTTTCAGTCCAGAATGCAAAAACATAAAAAATGAACAAAAATGATAATGAAACTTACTAGAATTGCAAAAAGACTCTTAATTTGACCAAGGACACTCCCAAAAGGTGCGAGAGGAAAATATCTAGAGCCAATATAACCATGAAATTAAACCACCAACTCACACAAACAAGATTCATTAACAAATCCCAACACCTCCTTCTCTCAGACTTGCACAAAAACACACCATACTCATATAGTGACACATGAAGATGCAGTAAATCATAAGGAGATACTAAATATGAATACAAAGACATTTAAAATCCCACCAAGATAAAAAAAATTGGAAACACAAATTCATATAGGAAATATGCAAAGTATACATTTCCGACAATACTCCATTTCCATATTTTGCCAATATCTCACTTATATATATAAATCAACTCCCCAAACCAAAATTACATTCTTTTAACACTAAAATATCCCATACAAACAATATTTAAACAAGCACAATGAAGACAATATTTTCAAATTGAAATGCAGAACAAGAGTTGAAGCTCCAACCTGGAAAAATCAAAATAAAGGCAAAGGAAATTCGAAGTAGAGCACTCCAATTTCTAGCAAATCCAATCAATCAATCTTTAATTCCAACACGAAATATTGAATCATCCAAGCTCCAACAAAAATCAAACTTCCAAAAGAAAGCAATTTTCTCCCAGATGGTAACTCAACAACACTCTCAGAAAACTCCATAAATAAATTTACAATCAAAACTATAGAATAATTTTGGCCAATCAAAATATTCCAATAAACCATATATTATGCCTACCATGCATGAAAATGAGGTAAGTATTATTTAACAATATTATTTACTTACCCCACTCAAAATCAACCAATAGAAATAAGGGGTAGGTAACTATATAATATAACCAGTTATGCAATAATAATAATATAATATTATATCATAAACATTAGTACAACAAATAATAAATCAAACCCAATAATAATTAAATAAGCAAAAGCTTATATAAATAAAAAACTCAATATTAAATATAAAATCAAATCGACAATAAAGCATTAATCGATAATTAAATCTTTAAACAAAAAATAAATAAATAACCATTAAACAATAAATAATTAAATAAACAATAAATTATTAATAAAGCATTAAATCAATAAATCAAACTCAATTAAATAAATAGAAAATCTCAACAATAAATAAATATCAACAAGCAATTAAACAATATAAATAAACCAAATAAATAAATAGCCATGCTATATGATAAACTAATCCAACCATTAATAAATTATATTAATCCAATTATTAGTTAAATAATAACCACATCACCTCAAGCGACCCAAAAAAAGACTCAAACACCTACAGAAGACCCTAACCACCAACTTGAGCCACAACACAACTCACAAGGTGAACACATAAGCCTAAAGTATGCGAGGGAAATACATGCTATCTCTGACAACTTGCCATTGGGATATGACAAGCTCAGATATGTGAGACCAGGTGGAGTCAATCTCTAGTACCTACAAACCTGTAACCACCACTATAAATGATACAACATATATACAACATATATGCATCATAAATTATGATCAGGCAAACTTGATAGAATCACAATGTCATATCGTGCTCGCAATGGATGGTATGACATAGTCTCTAATGATGAGGAAACTAGAAGACAATCACAAACATCATAGCATCAATTCAAGCATCACAATCATAGAGTAGGGTTAGCATAATTATAATGTCATCAAAGTCTCGTAAGCAATGTGATCCATCATAAATAATGAACACATATAAATCATCAAATATAGATCCATCTTCATATCCAATTCAATCATGAAATAGGGTTAGTATATAGCATGATACCAACAAATCAACATAAAGTAGACTAAGCTAGATCAAAATAATCCTCTGATGTACATAAAGACAAGATGAATTAGGGAGGGGCACTACGTATGAACTTACTCTTATCATAGTCACATGATTTGAGAATACACTATCCATCAACCATTCATTTCTATCTCTTCTAGCATGTAATGTAGTAGAAATAGTTTAGAAAAATCAATCTTAGGTACATCTTTTTCTACCAAAAACAAACAATCACCATCTTCATAGTCTGATTCATCATCTGAAATACTAGCATTATCTCTAACATAATAGGCTTTCTTATCTCAAATGTAGATAGAGTGTCATATAGTTGTTCCACAATAAACTTCTTTGGATCATAGGTTTCTTCAGTAGAAAAGATCTTATCATTGTAGCTTTCTAGTAGAGACATTAGAATCTTTTCAATTATGTCTTCATTTATCAAAGTACCACCAAAGTCTCTGATTTCATTTACTGCACTGTCAACCTTCTGAAAATAGCTTGTTATAGCTTCTCCTTCTTCCATTTTCAAGTTCTCATATCTGCACTTAGCTGTCAGCTTATTTGATAATTTAACTCTATCATTTCCTTCATAGATATCCCTTAACTTTTTCCAAACCTCATGAGAAGTATTCAATGAAATAACCTTTGTTAATCCAGTCTTTGATAGAGCACTAAAGATATCATACATTGCCTTTTTATTTTCTTCATAGGCTTGAATTTCATCCAAAGTGGTAAGACCATTTCCCAGTTGTACATACTTAGTTTCCATTGCTTTCCATGTGTTGTAGCCCAAGGAGATTAGGTAACCTCTCATCTTCACTTTCCAAAAGCCATAGTCAGATCCTTCAAAGATAGGAATGGTTAATTTGTGTGTAAGATCTAACTCAAGCAGTTAAGCTCTTTTCCAAGGAACCAAATATTTGATACCAATTGTTAAATATTTGAACAACTGAGAGGAGGGTGAATCAGTTGACAACTTAAATCTTTCCATTAATTCTTTCACAAATCCGAAATAACCAATAGAATTAATTAAAGCATATATAACATGAAAACACATACACAAAACAAATCACACAATGAACACCATATATGACGTGGAAAACCTAAGAAGGGAAAAACCATGAAGAATGTTAGTTCTCAATATATAACACAAGTTAAGGTGATTTTTACAAAAGGGTGGATCACTGCTAGAATGCTCACTATAGGAGGGCTCACTGCTCAGAAAGGTTCACTAGTAAACATTCTGGTGGTGGAAAGGAATGAGAGGTAGACCATACCACAATGCACTTCATCGGTCAAATCAACACGTTACATCCATCACAAATATTGGACCCAAATCTTGAATTATATGCTACACATTTATGTCATTACTCATTCTCGAATTTCAGATCGAATCGGACCCAAAATAACACTACCCAACTTAGCAAAAAATAAGAATTGAACCAAGATACTCATGAGTACAATTGATCAATACTATATCCAGTAAATAGAGAAATCCAGATTACCACCAACATGAAAAAAAAAACACCGAATATCAACTATAGCACATCTTTTAGAGCACCAAAGATTTCAAGAACACATCTTCCGAATCACTAACCTTAAGGAATCAATCCCAAAACAATATGTTGACATCTATGAGAATCATTAATGACAACTATCAACATCATATTTGCAATATTATTTGTCTTCACACAAAGCTTTTAGAGTTTCATGTAGGATTTCTTCATAAAATATTAATCATGAATGCCATCTTCAATGCTTGAAATTGACTTTACTTCTACTCCAATGCTTGATGAATGACTGATTGCTTGCTCACTTGAATTTTCTATAGTGTAATCGAGATATTGATTTTGGTTAGAATTGATTAGGTTTCAAATGAGAGGGGTAGACCTCCTTTTATCCTTGGCCGTCAAAAATCAAATGAAATTTCTGCAACAAGCCAACACGAGATCCAAATTTCTGCTCATTAATAATGACCAATATGGGGGTTCAATTTGGGGTCCAATTAAGAGGCCTAGTTCATGGTATGCCCTAGTCCTAGAAATCAGAACTCTAAATTGGGGGTAGAACTGGGAAGTTGATGAAAATGCAGATTAGATGAGTGGTGAGTAGAATCAACATTGTAATCATACCTCGGAAATCAGAACGCCAAAGTGAGGCCTAGGTGAGGACACAATTATAGGCAAGTACAATTTAGGATGTTAGAGACCTAATCATAAACACATTACTTGCATGATGATTGATTTAATTTGATGATCTATGGTGTATATATCTTGAAGAATATGGTGGGATAAAATTTCACCGTGATGCTCAATGAATGGAGTACTTGATAATAAATGCTTGTGACGATGAAATGAATTAGATGCTCTTACATAGGGATCTCAATGTATTTCTACGATTAGGTTGACCTGCAATATTTGAATTAAGAGATTATGATTCAAAACCAATGAGTGGGAAATGTACATCAGGATATTCTAATTTGGGCTCGGTTTCGGAGGACAAGGGTGCCCCAAGGGCCATTGACCTAAGACAAGGGAACTCCAGAAACCATTATCAACCCAAATCAAGGTGGATGGGATAGAGATAGGATGCACATATCCCAAGATAGAGGTTCAGACCACCATGTGAATAGATGACATCAGTTTCGAGGTAAAAGGATTAAAATAGGCTTGGATGAGAGTTAAAATGGGTCACATTAAGGCAGGGGCACAAAAAGTGGTGTAAATTGTACAAGGTCACAATTTACAATGCTAGAGGAAGATGAAATCATAGAATTCATCTCACAAATAACATGGATTCCTAAGATATATGCTAAGTAACAAGAAGGGCATGAGCTTCCATTTGATTATTGGCACCAAATTTAGCAACAAAAAAAACAACTAAGCAAATCCATAACTGTCATGGCCAATGCCTCCAATCCCAACAAGAGCTTCTAGAAGAACCATTAGTGTTATTTTAAAAATAGCAGTAGGGGGAGGTGCCCAGTAACCAAATCTATTATTTTTTAGAGAAGAGTATGAGACTCACAAGAATTAAAAACAAGCAAGTTTCCAACATCTAAATTCTTAACAAACACAAGATTAGCAAGAGAAAGGATCTCATCAAAAGAGAATTTAGTAACATGAATATCTTGAATTAAATTTCAATTCTTATGCCAAATGTGCTCAATGAGGTGCTGATGCTTAACAAGAAAATATATGATAATTTCTCTCTTTAACCAAATTTTCCATAGAAGAATAAAAAGATGAATACCCCAAGACACTGTTAGAGTATTTGGGTATTTACTTGATTAATTAAACATTTTTTGTTTAATTATTTAAGTTCCCTTTATCTCTTTTACACTTAAGCTAACTTTAGGTGCATATAATTAATCATTTTAATTAATTATTATGTGCAAACCTAGGTTTTCCCTTTTTAGGGTTTCTTGACCTATTAAAGGTTGAGTTCTTTCTTTTCATTGTAAGAATCACATTACATATTTTTGTGAATATTGAGCTCTCTCTTTTTGAGCATATTCTCTGTGTTTTGTATGTTCTTCAGATTTTGCTTCATTGCTTCTCCTTGTAACAGGTTATTCGGCTTGCAGAAGATCTTCAGGCTCCTGTGGTGTTGTATTTTCTCAACTCCTATATGGTATCAGAGCTTCAGATCTGCAGCTACCTATTCTTGTTTTGAGATTTTTGGCTTTGGAAGCAGATCTGGGGTATCAGGAATTTTTTATGTACCTAGGGTTTGAGCTTTTTTTTCTGAGCACTTTGGGCCTAAACGAGCCTCACCATCGTGCTCAGAAGGCCCGAAAACCCCTATGGTCATATAAAATTTGACCTATTTTGATTCCTGAGCCTCTGGGAGCATTTTTTTTCTCAGATCCAGGCCGTACGACCTTGGCACGTAGATCGAGAAAAAAATTCAAAAAAATTAAAAATTTGCCTTTTTACGGCATGCAGGCCGAAATTTGCTTTTAAAAAAAATTCTTTCAAAAAAGTGAAAAAAAAAAAGGGAGGTTTGTTTCTTTTTAAGAAAAAAAAAAATTTTTTAGGGCACATTTTTTTTTGTGGCTACTGTAGGGTATCGGATTGACAGGCCTATCAGACCTGTCAGTCTGGCCCCTGCGGCCCCCGTCGGCGGCCCCTCCGTCCTTCTCCGACCGTCGCTGCCGTTTCTTCGGCCCCCGCCGACCCGGTCTCTAGCCCCCGCCGGCCATGCTCTTTCCAACAGCCTGGCCTAAACGGCCCCCGCCGGCCCAGTCTCTAGCCCCCGTCGGCCATGCTCTTTCCGGGAACCTGGCCTTCCGGCTGCGTGCCTCTCCGCTCCGCCGACCCTACTCTCACCGCCGGCCTCCCTGCGGCCCCCGCCGCCGGAACCCTCCCTGCATCTCCTCGTCGGCCACTGCATGCTCCTCCGCTCGACGGCCACCGCTTCTCCCCACCGGCCGCCGCCCGCAGCTCCTGTCCCCGGCTGCCACCTCTCCTTCCGCCGCCGCCTTCGGCCCCCACCTGCCTGCGGCCCCAGCTCGCCGCTCAGTTCCCGGCCGCCGCTCCGGCTCCTTGGCTTTTTTTCCGACCAGCCACCGCTCCACCACCCGGCCGACGCCCAGCCGCCACCGGTGCGCCACCCACTGGCCACCAGACCACCAACAGGCCACCAGACCCCCTTTTTTGGCTTTTTCAAGGGGGGTTTGGTTTTTTGGCCCTATCTTGGGCATACGGAGTCATTTTTTTGAGAACGAATAGGCATCAGAAAGCTGGTTCCGAGGCCGACCTCATGGTGTTGGTAATTTTTTCCAATTTTGCTGTTTGCCTATGTTTTTTTATAGTCAAAGTGAGGTCTCTTTTTTGCACTCCGGGAGACGTAGAATGAGCATCCGACCTCCGTTTTTCGAAAACTTTATATTTTCAGAAAGCGTGTTCTGTGTACTTTCCAGAAATATGAGTTTTTTTTTCCAGATTCTACTCCATGCATATTTTATTCAGTTTTTTGCTTTTCAGCACTCTGGTGGATATCGTGGTTGTTTCAGGTCCTGGGATCTCTTTTCTGAGTAGGGTGTCTCTATTTTGATTCTCATTTCTATTTCCAGTCTACTTATCATTGTAGCTTGTAATCATGAAAACGCACTGAGATAAAGTGCCATCATGCATTGTTTACTTGGAATCTTGCATATCTTGTGTCTTGTTGTACATGCACTGTTGATCAAGTGCCATGAGGGGGTTGATGTTTGCCTTTGTTTGCCATCTTCCTTTGTCAAGTGAGTGTTCCTTCCACGACATTCGCCTCATGATGATGTGTCTCAGCACCTTTGATGTTCTTGGTTCTTCGTCATGCAGTTGTTTTTGGCTGTCCTTTTCAGTGTTCCTGTCCCTCTCCCACTTCCGCATTATGGGGAGGTTTATCCTGTTGGTTCTAATGCTTCCGTGGTTCGATTGATCAGCTCTTCAGGCTTTGGTTTCTCATGCCATCTGTATCTTCGATTTCAGTTGTTTTGCCTTGTTTGCCTTCTGATTCGAGTAGTGTCATTTGAGGGCACTCATGCAGATTACAGTCTTCTCTACCTGGTCATGTTCTAGTTCAGTGGATGTTCTTCAGATCAGCAGTTATTCTTCGACAGAGTTTGCAGGGTCTTCATGCTTCAGTGATATTTTTTTCCATCTCTTTTTGGAGAGGAGTTTTTTCCCACTGGGTTTTCTCCTTTGTCTCCGTTTCATAGAGATTTCATTGTATTTGGGTACCTGATCAGGCCTTGTTGCCGAGACCCATCTTTATTAGTTGTTCTAGGTTTTAGCTTCTCCCTAAGTCTAGCTTAAGGGGGGGTGTTAGAGTATTCGGGTATTTACTTGATTAATTAAACATTCTTTGTTTAATTATTTAAGTTCCCTTTATTTCTTTTACACTTAAGCTAACTTTAGGTGCATATAATTAATTATTTTAATTAATTATTATGTGCAAACCTAGGTTTTCCCTTTTTAGGGTTTCTTGACCTATTAAAGGTTGAGTTCTTTCTTTTCATTGTAAGAATCACATTACATATTTTTGTGAATATTGAGCTCTCTCTTTTTGAGCATATTCTCTGTGTTTTGTATGTTCTTCAGATTTTGCTTCATTGCTTCTCCTTGTAACAGGTTATTCGGCTTGCAGAAGATCTTCAGGCTCCTGTGGTGTTGTATTTTCTCAACTCTTATAGACACCACAAGAAAAGAAGTAGTAGTATGAGGGAAACCCAAATAAGCCCAAAAGTCAAATAAAGAAGTAGGATGAGAAAAAGGATGATTCCAACACCTTCACCAATTTTATTAAAGACCCATATAGAAGGGACATTGAAAGAAAAGGTTAGAAGTATCTTACTTATGAAACCCACTAAGAACACACTTAGAAGCTCCTTGGAATCCCCACTTTTTGAGATTTTCTCAAGAAAGATGTTTATTTTGATTAAGGATCCAAACAAATAAATTAAATTTGGACCCACAAAACTTATTCCAAATCTTTTTCCACTAGGGAAGAATCTCCAACCTATTCTTTTTTGCATTTAACAATTGATAACCACTAGAACTAGAGTAGACTCCTTTAGTATCAAAACGCCGAGACAAAGTATTAAGCGTTATTACTATCTATAAAGTTTTTACTAATTCAATATAATTTATTATGCAAATCTTACTTTTAAATGTTTGCCAATTTTTTTTGTTTATGTGTGTTGAGGGTTAGATTGCTTTAGTGAATTTACAAGATTTTAATATAGGTTACCTCAAAGTGTAGATTGTAACTTTGTATTGTTTCCTTATAATTTACCACAACATTCATGTTTATATATATTTTATCCTATTCAATTTGTATACGTGCACTTATATTTTTAGTCTCTACATTTAGTTTAACAATACACACATTTAGTTGTAGGAATTTTTCAATCCAAAGCTCAAAAATATGCTATCTAGTGTTGATGTGCTAAATTTCCCCATGCTTTAAACTCAGATTTAACAAAAAGATAGGTTTTATTCTATTTGTTTGTATCTCATACTGAATCACCCCAAATAAATTATAAAGATTATGAATAAGAAGTACATGTTGTGCAAACTAGGTTAACATTTTTTCTAAAGATAATCCTCTTCTAATTGAAGGAGTGTTTATATTGAACATCTATTCCATTTTTTTCACATTAAAATCTGTGAATTAAAAAATATTCTAAGTTTGGTAGAGAATTTCTATAATTTTTTAAGCATCCATAGTAGAATATATACAAGCAATGGTTCATCAAGAAGGTGATCAAATGACTCCATTGCCACAATGGAGAGATCACACCGAACTCTTATTTTGGACAAAAAATCATAAGCTTCCTTGAGGCTGAAGGAACAAATTCTTAAAATTCCATGGTGATCGCAAGTAGTAGTTAGACAAGCATATAAAATATTTTACACCACTACATATATAATTTTGAGCATTGCATGTGAAGGTGTTGTAGTTCACTTGTTTATAAACATATTGCAAGACATAATAGTTAAATAGTTTTAACATCTTATTCATAGTTCAATCTTGATGTGGAACTCAATGAATTTTTTTACAGACCTCAAACCAACAATTTAAGCTAGTCATATCCTATTTTCAAAACTCTCAAATATCAAGAAAGATGAAAATGAATGAATGATTGAAAGTTTATTAAGAGATTCAATTGTCTAGTTGCTATGATTACATAGTCACTCCAAATCCTTATTATAAGATCCTTTTAAGTTGTTGCATAGAGGTTTTATCTTTCTCAAGATAAGTAATTCTACAAAAATAAAATACTCTCTAGAACATAACTTTGAGCAGGAGGAACATATGATCACTTCAAGAAATATACAAAAAGATTGAATTAGGCTACTAGTTCATTTGAATATCCCCCCACTTCAATAGTATCTACCTCCTCGAATAAACAATAATTCACTCTTCAATTATGTGAATGATAGCTTCCGTGTCCTTACTTTACCAACAAGGTGAGTAGTAGAAACTACTTTTGTAATATGTTCATACTGCATGTTTTATGAAACTCATTGATATTCATGATGGAATAAATTGCCTCAAGATGCAAAGATTCACAAAAATATTCATATATTCACATAAAAATCAAGGATAATCAAGTATCCCTCAACATCTACAAGATGAATCCAATGGTAGCTTTATGAGGGATGTACCGACTACAAACTTGAAAAGGAAATAAATAATTTTCATAGTCATTTAGTGAATGATGTCATGCATTTAAAAAATAATAAATTACATATAGAATGAGTCTTTACTATAAGTAATTTAAATCTTCCCCACTAATCTCGAGTTCTTTGAGGTTCAAGAAGGGCTATTGGGAATCAATAATAGTGAAGCTCCTTCTATATGTACACTAAAAAATGCTTAGTAGGCATTACAAATTACCTTCTTAGAAATTTCTATGACAAATTCACAACAATAATTCAAAAATTGATACTTTTCTTGCTCCTTTTTATTTACAAATAATCTTTTCTTTTTTAAATGCGTCAATGCACTTGTTTGTGTTGTTAAAAGAAAACTTCAAGAAACACAACTCATATGGCCCATTCAAACCATACACTATAAAAAATCTGCCCTTATTCAAGAATCTTATATCAAAGCAACATGTTATACAAATTGTACTTTAAAAATAGGCAAAAAACAAACAAACAAACAAACAAACAAACAAACCTTACTCCAAATTTGAACTAAATAAGGACAACCTCAATTAATGAATACTACTTTTCCTATAATCTTTGACAAATTGAGCCTTCCTTGTTCTTTGTGACTATCACTTGTGTTTGAATGAACATGGGTTACACCCACTCAATAATCTTCTTATTGCTATCTATTTTATAATCCTTCTTTTTCATGATAGCTTTCTTTTTTATTATCCTTCTCCTTTGCTCTAATCATATGTTCTAGAGAGTACTTTACATTTTCATGGATTAATAAAACATAAAATCGTTTTCTATTATGATAATTTATGACTTGAGTAACCATGTCTTTTGTGAAAGATCCATCTTCGATTTGAGTGTAGCTCATTTTCCAAAACCTCTTTGTAACAAACACCTAAGAGATTCCTGAAACTTGTAAGTTTCGTTCAACTAAGTGAACTCTAATACCCAAAAATGGTTTTCTAAAAGAAAAAATAAATACAATTATAATAATTTTCAAATCATTTAACAAAAACTGTGCAATGTACGCATTATGAAGGGCTCTCCAAATTCTCATTCAATCTATTGGTGGAGGAAAGATACATTTAAAAAAAAATGAAATTCAAAAACAATTTTCTTTTTAACTGTACACCTGCTGATAACTAACTACTTGTTAACTATAGAGTGAATACCAATCTACATTATTCTTTCACATTCCTGGGAACTTAAAAAGATGTGAGAGCTTAAGTTGCCTGTTCGTTTTAGCTGTTCATCTTTGGCTAACATGATGCACCTCTACGCCTATTCATTGCTGCAACATTTGCCCTACTTATACCCCTTTTTCTGTAACTCCGCTTGAAACCCTAAAATACCAACCCATGAACATTGTGGCAATGAGGATGAGCAGAGAAGAATACATGATAGATGTGGATTCGAACATGTGGAGCAACGCCAACTTTTTGCACATAATGTTTGTATTCTCCCCACTGATAGCAGTTGGCAAATGGTTCAATGAAATATGCCATTGGAAGAATCATGTCACTGCAGTCTTGGTGCATCTGTTGTTCCTTATTTTAATCTGTTACCCAAAGTTTATACTTCCCTCCATTTTCTTGTATATGGAATTTCTGCTTCCGGACCCGACATTTATCTAATATGGACACTCACATTTATCATGCTGAAGCAGTGTGCATCCTGATGAGGTTGATGAAGAATTTGACACGTTCCCTACTGTGAGAAATCCTGAAGTTGTAAGGATGAGATATGGCAGGTTAAAAAGTGTTGCATGTAGTTCACTTGTTTATAAAAATATTGCAAGACATAATAGTTAATTAGTTTTAACATCTTATTGATAGTTCAATCTTGATGTGGAACTCAATGGATTTTTTCTACACACCTCAAGCTAACAATTTAAGCTAATTATATCTTATTTACAAAACTCTCAAATATCAAGAAAGATGAAAATGAATAAATGATTTAAAGTTGATTACGAGATTCAATTGTCTAGTTGCTATGATTACATAGTCACTCCAAATCCTTATTTTAAGATTATTTTAGGTTGTTGCATAGTGGTTTTATCTTTCTCAAGATAAGTAATTCTACAAAAATAAAATACTCTTTAGAACATAACTTTGAGTTGGAGGAACATATAATCACTTCATGAAATATACAAAAAGATTGTATTAGGCAACTAGTTCATTTGAACATTCCACCACTTCAATAGTATCTACCTCCTCGAATAAACAAATAATTCACTTTTCAATTATGTGAATGATAGCTTTTGTGTGCCTACTTTACCAACAAGGTGAGTAGTAGAAACTACTTTTCTAATATGTTTATACCACACATGTTTTATGAAACTCATTGATATTCATGATGGAATAAATTGCCTCAAGAGAGAAAAATTCACAAAAATATTCATATATTCACATAAAAAACAAGGATATTCAAGTAACCCTCAACATCTACAAGATGAGTCCAATGGTGGCTTTATGAGGGATATACCAAATACAAACTTGAAAAGGAAATAAATAATTTTCATAATCATTTAGTGAATGATGTTATGCATTTAAAAAATAATGAATTACATATGGAATGAGAGTCTTTACTATAAGTAATTTAAATCTTCCCCACTAATCTCAAGTTCTTTGAGGTTCAAGTAGGGCTATTTGGAATCAATAATAGTGAAGCTTCCTCTATATGATACACTAAAAATGCTTTGTAGATATTACAAATTACCTTATTAGAAATTTCTATGACAAGTTCACAACAATATTCCAAAAATAGATACTTTCCTTGCTCCTTTATATTTACAAATAATCTTTCCTTTTTTAAATGTGTCAATGCACTTGTTTGTTGTTGTTAAAAGAAAACTTCAAGAAACACAACTCATATGGCCCATTCAAACCATACACACTACAAAAAATCTAACCTTATTCAAGAATCTTATTTCAAAGTAATATGTTATATAAATTATACTTTTAAAATAGGCATTTCTAATAACCTTACTTCGGAACATAAATTTTGAAATGAGCTAAGTGGGAGAGTCTACGGGAACGAGGGTGGGAGAGATGGACGCAGGGGAGGCCAAAGGAGATGATGATGATGAGGTTGGGGCCGCTTTTCCCTACCAATGCATGTGCTCTGTATGGTGTGTTTGGCCTGGGGAAGCATGGAGTTCAAGGCTTTTTGGGTGGCCTGTTGCCTTTTCTTCCTGTTCTTGGCACAAGTAGGGTGTTTGGGAGGTGTGCAGGGTTTTTCCTGCACGACTGTCTGGTGGGTATTTCTTTGTGGGTAGCTACTCGGATTCGTCTCTGGGATGTAGCCTTTGGCGTGGTGTGGAGGATTGTTTTGGTAGCAGTGTTGGGGAGCGGTCAATGGTTAAATGCCTTGGGGCTCTCCTCAGGGATGTGGGTGGCTACAGACTTCTTGTTTCTGTGCCTCGTCTTCTGGGCTGGGGCGGTTTCATCCTTTTACTCATCTTTGGGCATTTTCATGTTATTTCTCTGAGGGTTTTGATGAGGGGAAGGAGAATTTGTTTTGGTGATCCCAAGTCTTCTCAGAGTGTGCACATGTTCTCTCATGCCTTTTTTGAGTTGTTCATTGTACTATTTTAGAGGGCTTTGTTATCTATAGACATCTTCGGCTACCTTGTTGTGGATTTTCCCTTGTTTTCCTTGTGGATGCTTTCCCTTTTGCTTCTTCTTTAGTATCCTTGGTTATATCTAGTTCTTCCTATTGAGGTGGCCCTTTCTTCTTTTGAGGTGGAGATGGCTGGTATTGGAGACAACCTTTCTCCTATTGAGGTGGAACCTGATGTTGCAAATGATGTTGGGAGGTATTGGTGGGAGGTTGTCAATGCTTTGCATGGTGGTTGACCTAGTACTGAGTATGGTTTTTTGGTTGTTTTCTCTCCTTTAGCTCCTATTGAGGTGGTTTTATTGGATGGTCTTTTGATCTCATTTCTGGTCTTTTCCAAGTTTGAGGTTATGGTGCCTATGCAAAATCCTTAAGGGTTTGTTATGCTCCTCTTCCCAATTCTCATGAATCTCTTTTCGATATATTTTGCTCTCCTATGGAGGTGGAGTGGCTGCATGGGTTTTGGGTTGAGGGTCTTTTTAGATGGCTATTGTTTGTGTTGCTAGTTGAGGGAGCCAGTCAAAACCCTTATGGTTTTCTTTGCAGGAGGTTTTGAGAGCCTTGTCCAAACCTTATGTCCTAGAATGTGCCTTTAGATTGAGTTGTTGTTGTCTGGGCTATGACTGGTTGTGGGAGCCTTATAAATCCCACTCTCTTAGGTTGTGAGAGCCTTGTAAAACCCACTCTCAAGGTTGAGGGAGCCTGGAAAAACCCTATGTTTTTTGTTCCTCGTAAGGATAAGATGGATGTTGGTAGTTTTTAAAGGCCCAGTTTGACCAGTTTATGTTTTTGGTTAGGTCTAGGAACTTCTTTTTGTGGCCTGGAGATTTTGTTACATGTTATGGGAGCCTGGAAAACCCTTCTTGTTGGTCGAGTGTTCTTATTAACCCTCATTCATTATTTTTTGTGGTCTATTGTTTCCTAATTTAGACCGTTGGTTTTGGCCAACTTGGTTAGTAATCTTTTTCACTTGAGGATTGGCTGGTGTTTGGCTAGTTGTGGTTGTGTTGCTTCTTTGTTTATGTTTTTTGCAACCTTTGATTTTTGGGATCTGGACGCCCGTAAGTCCAGAAGGTTTTAGGTTCATGCTAAAACTCGTGGTTCGCTGCCAAGTTGTCTAGTTCATCCTTCGATGGCAGTTCTCTATTTGTAAGGGTTTTGGGGCCCCTTCAAAACCCATTTTATCCTAATAAAAAACAAATAACCTTACTGCAAATTTGAAAAAAGTAGGGGCACATTTCTATAGTGATGTCTCACACAACTAGGATGGGCACCTAATATCACCTACAAAATAAATAAATACTACTTGACGTGGAATCTTTGACGATTTGAGCCTTGTTCTTTGTGCTATCACATTGTGTTTGAATGAACATGGGTTACACCCACTCAATAATCTTCTTATTGCTATCTATTTTATAACCCTTCTCCTTTTCTCTAATACTATCCTTCATGATAGCTTTCTTTTTTATAATCCTTCTCCTTTGCTCTAATCATATGTTCTAGAGATTACTTTACATTTTCATGGATCAATAAAGAGGCAAACATAAAATCATTCATTTTCTATTGGGGCATTTTATGACTTAAGTAACCATCTCTTTTGTGAGATATCCATCTTCTGTTCGAATATGGCTCATTTTCCAAAACCCCCTTGTAACACTTAAGAGATGCTTGAAACTTCTAACCCAAGTTTCGCTCAACTAAGTGAACTCTAATACCAAATAATGGTTTTCTAAAAGAAAAAATAAATACAATTATCATAATTTTCATACCATTTAACAATAAGTGTGCAATGCATGCATTATGAAGGGCTCTCCAAATCCTCATTCGATCTATTGGTGAAGGAAAGATACATTTTAAAAAAAAATTAAAAATATTAATTTTCTTTTTATCTGTACGTCTTTTGATAACTAACTACTATTTTTGATGAATAGACCACCTCTATTAGATAATAATATTAAAGTACATATTCACAAAAAATGATCAATATTAACTAACTATTATTAACTACAGTGAATACCAATATTCATTCTTTCACATTCCTCTGGAGTTAAAAAGATGTGAGAGCGTAAGTTGCCTGTTCGTTTCATCTGTTCATCTTTGGCTAACATGATGAACCTGTACACCTATTCATTGCTGCAACATTTGCCCTACTTATACTCCTTTTTCTGTAACTCCGGTTGAAACCCTAAGATACCAACCCATGAACATTGTGGCGATGAGGCCCAGCAGGGAAGAGACCCCTCTAAGAAATCAAAATGAAGAATACGTGATAGATGTGGATTCGAACATGTGGAGCAACGCCAACTTTTTCCACATAATGTTTGTACTCTCTCCAATGATAGCAGTTGGCAAGTGGTTCAATGAAATATGTCATTGGAAGAATCCTGTCACAACCGTCCTGGTGCATCTGTTGTTACTTCTTTCAATCTGTTATCCAAAGTTGATACTTCCCTCCGTTTTCTTGTTTATTTCCTTGATTGGCATATGGAATTTCCGCTTCCGGCCCCAACATCCATCTAATATGGGCATTCGCCTCTCTCGTGCTGAAGAAGTGAATCCTCATGAGCTTGATGAAGAATTTAATCCTCAACTTGTTAGGATGAGATATGAGAGGTTAAGAAGTGTCGCAGGCCAGATACAAACTACAGTTGAAGACATAGCTACCCAAGGAGAGAGATTTCTGTCTCTCTTGAGTTGGATAGACCCACACGCTACTATTATATTTCTCATTTTTTGCTTGTTTGCTGCAATAGTTTTCTATATCACTCCTTTCCGAGTGGTAGCACTATTTACAGGTCTGTATGTATTTCGCCATCCAATGTTCAGGCACAATGTTCCTTCTGTTCCCATGAATCACTTCACGAGATTACCTGCACGAACTGATAGTATGTTTTGAGCAGTTGATCCCCTGAAATATTAGGAGGCTGATATGTCAAAGCAGTGATTTTGTGCATTATCTCTGTGAATGTCTGGGAATAGGGGATTTGAGAGTT
The DNA here is from genome assembly GCF_030272615.1 of Cryptomeria japonica. NCBI lineage: Eukaryota > Viridiplantae > Streptophyta > Pinopsida > Cupressales > Cupressaceae > Cryptomeria > Cryptomeria japonica. The sequence goes on from NC_081408.1 coordinate 703,142,553, forward strand.
TTTAAATAGCATTTGACTTGGTTGGTCACACTGAAATTTCTGTACAAAGTTTTGAGGGGTTGCCTTTTGTTAGATTGATGTAAACTTGAAATCCATAAATAAAATAATATAATATGTACTACTTTATATAAATGTATATGGTCTCTTGCTTTAAAAGTACATCTAGTATTTCATGTTGCTTGGGGGTTTATTGAGGTACCAATTCTTCTCAAAAGGATCTTTTATTTGGTTTATAATGGAAACTAATTATTGAATTTCGTTGTTATGGATATTTTTGGTTCAAAGATCATTGAAGGTGAAGCATAGGTGATCACATAGAAGTCAAATAAACTAATACATTAATAGAATTCACAAATATTTTTGATGAGTTTTGTGAAGTATTCTTATTTTTATGAGTCATGTCTTATTTTTTAGATTGGCTTTTGACAGGGTTCAAATATTCTAAGAGTAGTACTTTATCACAATAGTGAAGACCTTAGGATTGAGAGGAGGATTCCTTTCAAATTAATCAAGAAGGGGGTCATTTCTCAAGAATGAGTCTTTTTTTTTTTTTTCTTTCTCTTCTTTTATTAGAGAATTCTTTTTATTTTTGTTGAGCATCTAGGTTATAGTTTGCAAATATGGATTTTGATTCAAACTTGGTAAATCAAAAAATATTGATTGGAAATATATTTGAGTTTTTTACAATTTTAAAAAAAATCTGAAACAAATATAAATTTTTGAAAAAATATAATTATAAAATGTACTAAATAAATTCAATAGAGGTTTTAGAGTAGTGTCTCTAATAAGACCAAAAAGTGGAGCATCTGAGAACACTAAATTTAAATAAAAACCTTTGAAACCACCCATACCTTAATAACAATGGTCCTTATAATGTTCAAAAACATTAAAAACTATATATTTTTGCTACAATTCTCACACAAATATTCAAATGCTAGAAAGTAGCTTTTCTTTTTCCATACCTAAACAATCTCATGATTTTGATCTTTTATTTTTAAGAAACTCACCAAAACTGGTGAGTACTGACTGGTTTCCACTATAGTGACTAGAAGAAATGTGTCATGAAAGAATTAAATATTAGGGAGCTAAGGGTGACTTTAACATAGTGGTTTTGGAATATGAATATTATCAAATTCTATTATATTGTGATGTGTACTAGCTAAATGAGCTCATTTGGTAGGTCATTTAGGTGGTATGTAGTAATTGGTTTGGTTATAAAATTTCTTATGACGAAAAATCTATCTAATATGAAACTCGGGATTTTTTTATGCGACATATCTTATGACTAGATTTCCTAGGAAAAAAGCACAAGTGCCTCAATCCCTAGCCATTAAGAAATGTTGGACTCCTTCAAGAGAGTTGCCAAACATGAATAGTAGGGTGAGGGATGCAGAAGAAAGATAAGATTTAGGGGAGAATATTTTAGGTGTTATGTTGATGTGGTTGAATGCAAGTTTGCAACCCTCATTAGGCTTTGATCTTGAAAACATGACTTTCCACATGCTTAAAAGGAACAAAATCATTCAAAATCATTCACCAACAATTTAGGAGTAAGATGTGGCTTTCTACAAGTTCATGACTAACTATTACATTCAAGGAATATGTATAATGAACCTTAAATATTTTATTCTAAAAGTGTCATGTTTTGCATCTATTTTATCAGCTATATACAAAGGTCATAGTAGTAAGTTAGTCCTTTATCTAGTTAAAGGATTTGGAGTCAAAGTGTACAGATCTAGGTACTACTCTAGTTTACTTATTATGTAATATCTTTAATTGTAGTTGAATCTTATTAAATACCCTCTAGGAACAACCTCAGGCCTAGTCAAGCCTAGAGTGAAAGAGAGCATGTCTACTCTTTTTTGTTGGGCCTTTAAGCATGTTTAATATTTTGACAAACACCATTTTTATGTTCTTATTGGTATAAATCAAAATCCCTCTAGGTAAAAAATATTTGAGGACTGCGCACAAAAATTTTTAGGTAGTAAGAAAACCAATAACTTGTGACACACAACCAAACCTAAGAAAATTTAAAACCAAATACATGACATGATCAAACAAGTCTAAGTAATTATAACTGGGAGATACAATATTACTATATGGCAACCAGTTTAAGAAAATGGATAAACTAAAATCATGACACTAAGGATCTGACTGCATGAATCAAATACAATCAACTTATATAACATAAAGTTACATAATTTTACAAATCAGCTACTATAAGGATATGTTAGTGGAGCTCAATTAAAGCTTAAATATGATGAAAATTAAAATTTGAATCTATCAATATCATTGTATAAGTTTAGTACATTAGATCCATTACTTACTGTATAGAATATTTTACCTCTTAAAAATAAAATACAAGTGTTCAAATAATCAATTGATAATGACATAAAACATGACATCAACATGAGGGACATAGAAACAAACAAAGGAAACAAAGGTTAGAGTAGAATCTAAACATTAAAAACAAAAAACATGTTTCATCCCATGATAGTGAAGTATTGAGGTTGTCAATGATAGACGTGAAAATAGAGTAAATGACTAAATCTATGAAAAACACATCCACGCCATAACTAAATCATCATAGATATTAAAATTTAAAAAATATAAAAATAATATCAATGGACGCCCATGGAGAATAAATTGAAAGGTACATTTCTCAATTATTCTTCTTGGAGTCATTTATACACAAGATGCCTAAAAATATATTCATGTAAGACCTATTGGAACTTGGATCATATAAAATATAGAAAAGAAACTGAAACTCTTAGAAATTTAATGATAGGTGAATTCCTTGAACCAACCACAAATATTGGGAATTTAAAACATGATATTTGGGAAATCTACCAAATTTCAATAATGACTACAAAAAGATCTAGTTGGTGTTAAGTTGCATGCATAGAGGATTGATATACTTAGATAATCTCTTCCTTATCACTAAACAATGAATCAAATAGTGATATGATTATGTGATAGATAGGATGATCCTAAGAAGGTGAAAAATAAATCTGCCACAACACTCATAAGAGAAATACGGAATAAATGGTTCCTCAACATCAACAAAACTAGAGATCCTTACACTTTCATACCAAGTTTTTAGGTAGTTATAGGTCCCTATATGGAGTCCTCATGGACACATGACAACACAACATCCTAAGCACCCTATCATCCTATTACAACTTTCTAAACACTTGCATTCTTTTATAAAACCTATTACAAATTGTTTTCCTATCTTTGTATATGATCATTGTTTGTGACATTCAAATTTTAGTAACTCTTACTTCGATAGTTGAAGCTACTTGTATGTTTTTCATTTATTTTGTAGGTTTCTAAAGAGAGTACAAACCAAAGGATTAGCCTATGTGATGAAATTTGACAAGGTCCATATGGTTCCTTATGATATCCTTTTATGTCTAAAAGGAGTAATTTACATGCATGTTTGTATTGTAATTTTTTTTATATATATGTGATCATTCTAAGATTCACACGCGCCTCTAAGTGGGAATAAATTTAAGGGTTAAATTTGTATACCTCCCCAATTTCCATCTACTTTCAGTGTCCATTTTGAGAGAATGTCTTAACAAATTTTACATATTGATGGTTGGTGTAATCTTGTGTGAAGTTGGGTCTCTTACCTTATAATTTTACCCATGTATTTACACACATTGTTATGGACCTATCTCCCACCTCATCCAAATAAAAAAATCCTAAAATATTCATCTAGATTATGTGTTTATTTTTCTTATACATTCATGCAGGAGCATCCCTGATTCTTGGAAATCTTGCATCACCCAAAAATATTTCCTTTCATTTTCTTTGTTCTTTTCAATAGTTTTGTTTGTGAGAGTTATCAGATACCTTGGCATTGATCATTTCTCTTGCGGAGCTAGATTTGAACTTCATTCTTATTCATCTTTCTTGTTTTGGATCCGCGTTTCATTTGGATCTCTTTCCGGAAAGTTATCGCTTCCGGATTGGCAGACAATTTTCTTTTTCCCTCGGATACTTGAGCTTAACGACTAGATGGTGTTCTCGGATCTTGCAAAGCGATTCCTTGATTTGTGGAGATGACTTGTCATATGTGGGATGATCTTCGATGCCCGACTAACCCTCTTGTTGGTCTGCGCCTCGTGGTGATTCTTTTACAGAGGATTTTCATCTCATCTTTGGGCCGACCTATCTACATATTTCATTTTCCTTTCTTTGGGGAATGTGATCTTTCCTGACTGACTTGGATGTTCCCAGATGCTATATAATGATGTATTTGATCGTAACAGATAGATGATGGAGGATATAGAATAGTAAATTGTAATTTGAATTCGATGTTTTCTTCTAGATTGATGCATATGGATGTATTTCTGTAATAAGGCAGTTGCATGCATGTAAGTCGAATGTTACCGACAATTGCATTTAAATCAATGAATTGATCCATGCTCGATCGGGATTCTCTCTCTCTCTTGTGTTCTATTGTGTTGTTTTGATCTTGTTGCACAGGTCGGACTTCCTCTTTGGGGATCCTCCTATCCGTGGCTGCACCAGTTGGTATCAGAGCGAAGATTCGTCCTATTAAATTTTATTGTAGGGTGGCGGATTTATCATTCCAACGGAAATGTGAGAGGTGGAAACCAGAGAGATGTTGATCTGGTGATGATGGACATGTTGAAACAAATTGTGTCTCATTTGGATGTTGCTGAGACCGCGCAGAGAAGAGGTCGACATATTGAGGATGTAAGTGATGAAGAAGAAGAACATAATGTTGAACCGGAAAATGGAGGTCAACTGGAGTTGGCACAAGATGATGAAATATTGATTAGAGCTTTGACAAATGTGAACAATAAACCACACTTTAACCCACCAGAGTATAGTGGTAAGTTGGATTCGGATAAGTTGATAGATTGGATTACTGAGGTGGAGAAATACTTTGATTTCAAGGGTACCGGTGAAGAGAAGAAAGTGAAATTTGCTTGCACAAAGTTGAAGGGACATGCTTTCTTATGGTGTGAATATTTGTAGATTGAGAGATAGAGGAAAGGAAAGGACAAAATTAAATCTTGGGATCGGATGGTGAGTAAGTTGAAGGCAAAATTTTTGCCAACAGATTACCAAGTCAATTTGTCTCGGAGATTGCAGAATCTAAAGCGGGAAGAATCTAGTGTGAAGGAGTACGCCGAGGAGTTCTACAAGTTGAATATCTAATTCGGACATGTTGAAGATGAAGTTGAGTAGATTATGAGGTATGTTAATGGTTTAAGAATGTTTGTACAAGATGAGATTAGTATGGTAAAATTGCAGAGTGTAGAAGAAGCTTATTAGTATGCCCTAAAAGCTAAAGAAAGATTGAATAAGAGGCATGAGAAGAGACAAAGAGGAAGAGGAGGAAGATTTCAAAGAGGTCAATCCTTTACCGAAGGTGGAAGATCCTTTTTAGAATAAAATAAAGGCAAGGCAGAAGATAAGAGTGATGAAAATTCAAACTGAAGGAATGAAGGAAATTACTACCGGAATGTTGGACAAGGTGGTTACCGGAATGAGGGTTTTAAGAGAGATGATAAGAGAAAGTTTACTGGAACCTGTTTCAAGTGTGGTGAAGAAGGATGCCAAGATTTTGAATGTAGACAAGGGAATAAGAGGACTGAGAATGGTGGAAGAACTGCTTTTGCATAAAAAGAACCTACCAAATTGTTGAACAAACCAGAGGATGGTGAAGCTTTGATGATAAGAAGAGCCCTACGCCAGAATGAGACAGATGAGGAACCGTTGCAGAGGAAGAATTTGTTCCGGACAAGATGTAAGGTGGAAGGTAAGTGTTGTAACATTATTATTGATAGTGGCAGTTCAGATAATTTGGCCTCAGAGGAGATGGTGAATAAGCTAAAGTTGCAAAGGTTGAAACTCCCTAAACCCTACCAAATAACATGGATTCAGGATGATCATAAGATCTTTGTAAGTGAGAAATGTTTGGTTAAGTTGAAGATAGGAGAATACTATGATGAAATTCTATGTGATATTATGCTTATGGATGTTTGCCATGTTTTGTTGGGAAGGCCCTGGCAGTATGATAGGCAGGCTATGCATGATGGGAGAAGGAATATCTACACTATTGTTGAAAATGGGAGGAAGCAAACTTTGTTGCCTCTAGAGGAACCCCTGAGAAGTAAGATATGCATGAGTGTCAAAATCTGTTTGGTCAATGGGAGAAATTTTCTGGATGGGTTGAAGAGTGAAAATGTGTGTGATGCATTGATACCTAAGAAACCTGATTTGAAACCAGAGGAAGAATAACCGAAGGAGATAAAAGAGTTGTTGATGGAGTATTAAGACATCATTTTAGATAATGTACTTGATGGATTACCCCCTGTGAGAAGCATAAGTCATCGTATGGATTTGATTCCCGAAACTAGTCTACTTAATAAGGCAGCTCACCGGATGACACCAGTAAAGAATGAAGAGTTGAATAGGCAAGTGTGGGAGTTATTGAGGAAAGGTATGATCAGAGAAAGTTTGAGCCCTTGTGTAGTACCTTCTATGTTGGCACCGAAGATGAATGGAGAATGGAGGATGTGTAGCAATTCAAGAGCAATAAACCAGATTATAGTAAAGTACAAATTTCCTTTGCCGAGGATGGATAACATAATGGATTGTTTAAGTGGAGCTAGATATTTCACAAAGATTGATTTGAAGAGTGGATAACATCATATTAGAATCAGAGAAGGTGATGAATGGATGACAACATTTAAGACAAACGAAGGATTGTATGAGTGGTTGGTAATGCCCTTTGGATTGACTAATGCACCAAGTACTTTTATGAGTGATGAATGAGGTATTGAAGAAATTCTTGGGTAAGTTTGTGATTGTAAATTTAGATGACATTCTGATTTTCAGTAAGACAAAAGAGGAACATTTGTTGCATGTGAGACAAGTTTTGTAGAGGCTGAGAGAAGAGAAGTTGTTGATTAATCTAAAAAAGTGTAGTTTCTTGAAGGAAGAGCTTGTATATTTGGTTTTTGTGGTATCTACGGATGGACTGAGAATGGACCCTAAGAAGGTGAAAGCAATTGTTGAATGGACTACACTAGAGAGTATTGGAGTGGTGGGTATGTGCAAGATCATGGTGTGCCAAAACAGGCCCTTAAGTGGCAATGAAATTTCAAAAAAATCAGAGTTATGCAACTTGACATGAAAATTTGAATAAGTTGTGAACATTATTTTTAAAATATGTAAGAAGAGAATATATAGAAAATTGAATGTAGTTTCTAAGCTACTAGTTGTTTTTTGGAAAAAAAAAATCCTATTTGATGAAAATTTCAAATTTCAATGCAGTGGTACTAAAATTTTAGGAAAAAAATAAGAAGTAGACATATGTCTGACCACTCTAATCAAAATCAAATCTTAATATTTTTTAATAATATTTATAATATAAGTATAAGACTCATGTCCGGATGTGACACATATTTTTTTTTAAATTTTTTATGAATTAAATAATTAGTTATGATTTTTTTACTACAACTTTTCAGAAATTCAGAAACTCCTACGTCTGACCACCTTAACTTGGTCAAAACCTTATGAAATTTAATTTTTTTTAATTTTTCCCTATAGTAGATGAAGCATAGGATGTGATGCATGTTTTGGTTTCAAAAAATGTTATACCGTTTGAAAGTTATGAGTGTTTTTCAATCAATATATCAATCAGGACTATTGTTAGAATTCAATTAGAAAATAAATAATAATTATTTACTAAAGTCAAAATAAGACAAGCCTTATATTGTTGGAAAGCTGGGAACGTCCTTAAAAAACCCTTTTCGTTTTATCAATTTTGGCTACAAAAAAATGTCATCAGCCACCAGTGTAAAGTCTGGAAAACTAGGGAATACTGAAAAACACATTTTTTCAGTTGACTTTCTGGGCTTGTAACTTCCAAGCCTAATACCAAAGCATTCCCAAGCCAAAATTTGAAATTTGAAAATTTGAGTACAAAAATCGGATATCAGATAAAATCGGATATCGGATTTTATTTGATATCCGATTTTTGTACAAAAATTTGCGGTCCCCGATGAATTTCCCTTTGCCGCCATTTATGAAGTAAACTGCCACATGGCAGAAATCCGATATCCGATTAAATCAGATATCGGATTTTATTAGTCATATTTTAGAGAGAGAGAGAGAGAGAGAGAGAGAGAGAGAGAGAGAGAGAGAGAGAGAGGAGAGAGAGAGAGAGAGAGAGAGAGAGAGAGGAGAGGAGAGAAGGAGAGGAGGGGGGAGAGGAGAGAGAGAGAGGAGAGAGAGAGAGAGAGAGAGAGAGAGAGAGAGAGAGAGAGGGAGAGGGAGAGGGAGAGAGAGAGGAGAGAGGAGAGAGAGAGAGAGAGAGAGAGAGATGAGAGAGAGAGAGAGAGGGAGAGAGAGAGAGAGAGAGAGAGAGAGAAGGAGAGGGAGAGAGAGAGAGAGAGGGGCAGAGAGGGAGAGGGAGAGAGAGAGGGCAGAGAGAGAGAGAGAAAGAGAGAGAGAGAGAGAGAGAGAGAGAGAGAAGGAGAGGGGGAGAGAGAGAGAGAGAAGGGGGGAGAGAGAGGGAGAGGGAGAGAAAGAGAGGGGGGAGAGAGAGAGAGAGAGAGACCATACGACCCCTAACGACACAATTTGGTGTCTTAAGGGGACCTATGGTGTTGTTAGGGGTCATATGGTGTCCATAGGGGTCATATGGTGTCTTGGGACACCATAGGACCCCTTAAGACACCATATGAACCCTAATGACACCATATTGGGTCACTTTGGGTCATATTGTGTCGTTAGGGGTCATATTGTGTCTTGAGGGGTCCTATGGTGTCCCAAGACACCATATGACCCCTAACAACACCACAGGACCCCTTAAGACATCAAATCATGTCGTTAGGGGACATATTGTGTCCTACGACCCCGTACAACACAATATGATCCCTAACGATATGATTTGGTGTCTTAAGGGGTCCTATGGTGTTGTTAGGGGTCATATGGTGTCCATAGGGGTCATATGGTGTCCCAAGACACCATATGACCCCTTAAGACACCATATGACCCCTAATGACACCATATTGGGTTGCTTTGGGTCATATTGTGTCATTAGGGGCCATATTGTGTCTTAAGGGGTCCTATGGTGTCCCAAGACACTATATGACCCCTATGGACACCATATGACCCCTAACAACACCATAGGACCCCTTAAGACACCAAATCATGTCGTTAGGGATCATATTGTGTCGTACGGGGTTGTAGGACACAATATGACCCCTAACGACATGATTTGGTGTCTTAAGGGGTCCTATGGTTTCATTAGGGGTAATATGGTGTCCATAGGGGTCATATGGTGTCTTGGGACACCATAGGACCCCTTAAGACACAATATGACCCCTTAGGCCACAATATGACCCAAAGCGACCCAATATGGTGTCATTAGGGGTCATATGGTGTCCTAAGAGGTCATAAGGGTTCATGGGACACCATATGACCCCTATGGACACCATATGACCCCTAACGACACCATCGGACCCCTTAAGACACCAAAGCATGTCGTTAGGGGTCATATTGTGTCCTAAGGGGTCCTATGGTGTCCCAAGACACCATATGACCCCTATGGACACCATATGACCCCTAACAACACCATAGGACCCCTTAAGACACCAAATCATGTTGTTAGGGGTCATATTGTGTCTTACGGGGTCATAGGACACAATATGACTCCTAACGACACAATTTGGTGTCTTAAGGGGTCTTATGGTGTCACAAGACACCATATGATCCCTAACGACACAATAGGACCCCTTAAGACACCAAATCATAACATTAGGGGTCATATTATGTCTTACGGGGTCGTAGGACACAATATGACCCCTAACAACATGATTTGGTGTCTTAAGGGGTCCGATGGTGTCGTTAGGGGTCATATGGTGTCCAAAGGGGTCATATGGTGTCCCATGAACCCTTCTGACCTCTTAGGACACCATATGACCCCTAATGACACCATATTGGGTTGCTTTGGGTCATATTGTGTCGTTAGGGGTCATATTGTGCCTTAAGGGGTCCTATGGTGTCCCAAGACACCATATGACCCCTAACGACACCATAGGACCCCTTAAGACACCAAATAATATCATTAGGGATCATATTGTGTCATACGACCGAATATGGTGCCATTAGGGGTCATATGGTGTCTTAAGGGGTCCTATGGTGTCCCAAGACACTATATGACCCCTATGGACACCATATGACCCCTAACGACACCATAGGACCCCTTAAGACACCAAATCATGTCATTAGGGGTCATATTGTGTCCTACAACCCCGTACGACACAATATGATCCCTAACGATATGATTTGGTGTCTTAAGGGGTCCTATGGTGTCGTTAGGGGTCATATGGTGTCCATAGGGGTCATATGGTGTCTTGGGACACAATAGGACCCCTTAAGACACCATATGACCCCTAATGACACCATATTGGGTCGCTTTGGGTCATATTGTGTCGTTAGGGGTCATATTGTGTCTTGAGGGGTCCTATGGTGTCCCAAGACACCATATGACCCCTAATGATACCATAGGACCCCTTAAGACACCAAATCATGTCGTTAGGGGTCATATTGTGTCCTACGACCCCGTATGACACAATATGATCCCTAACGATATGATTTGGTGTCTTAAGGGGTCCTATGGCATTGTTAGGGGTCATATGGTGTCCATAGGGGTCATATGGTGTCTTGGGACACCATAGGACCCCTTAAGACACCATATGACCCCTAATGACACCATATTGGGTCACTTTGGGTCATATTGTGTCCTAAGGGGTCATATTGTGTCTTAAGGGGTCCTATGGTGTCCCAAGACACCATATGACCCCTATGGACACCATATGACCCCTAATGACACCATAGGACCCCTTAAGACACCAAATCATGTCGTTAGGGGTCATATTGTGTCCTATACCCTTATCTCCTCTCTCTCTCTCTCCCTCTCTCCCTCTCCTCTCCTCTCTCTCTCTCTCTCTCTCTCTCTCTCTCTCTCTCTCTCTCTCTCTCTCCCCTCTCCTCCTCTCTCTCTCTCTCTCTCCCTCTCTTCCTCTCCTCCTCCTCTCTCTCTCTAAAATATGACCAATAAAATCCGATATCCGATTTAATCGGATATCAGATTTCTGCCATGTGGCAGTTTAGTTCGTAAATGGTGGCAACGGGAATTTTTTTTGGGGACCACATATTTTTTTTCTAAAATCGGATATCCGATTTTGGTACTAAAAACCAAAAAAAAAAAGGGTTTGTGGGCCATTCTGTTGATTCCAAGGGCCGACAGTCTGGGTCCTATGTTTTCTATCGACGATCACGGGGTTGCAGATAGCTAGAGACAAATTAGTGCTTTTGGGAGATTCTTAAAGTGAAAACTTACATTGTCAATCACGAAGGAGCGTATGTGTGGAGGGAAATGGGGAGTAGTGGTCGTCGAAAGTCTAAACGAAAAAGAAAACTTTCAAATGACCAAGTTGAAGTGTATAGAGAAAGAGATAGAGAATGTCATAGGAGGAGAAGACAAGGTATGTTAAATATTGCTAATGTTACTTCAACTGAAGAGGAAATTGAAATTGAAAATGTGCCACAAGTTAATGAAAATGAAAATGTAGATTTTGAAAGTGAAAATGTTGAAAATGTTGAAAGTGATAATGAAAATGCTCAACATGTGGAAAATGTGCCACAAGTTATTGAAAATGAAAATGTAGATTTTGAAAGTGAAAATATTGAAAATTTTGAAAATGTTGAAAGTGATAATGAAAATGCTCAACATGTGGAAAATGTGCCACAAGTTATTGAAAATGAAAATGTAGATTTTGAAAGTGAAAATATTGAAAATTTTGAAAATGTTGAAAGTGATAATGAAAATGCTCAACATGTGGAAAATTTTGACATAGGAGGTGAAAATGTGGAAAACTTTAACATTGAAGGTGGAATTGCCTCACCAAGTGAACCATATGTAACACCTAATTACTTTAGAAATGAAGAGCCTCTCATGGATGAAAGAAAAATTCCAAATCCAAGACCTTCAAGAACCCCAAAATGGTTATTTGAAATCGATGAGAACATTATTGCGAGTCTTGAAGGCAAGAGGTCAACAAGAACCGTTTGGTTGTGGGCTACAAAACTTTTCAACCAAAATTTTAGCAATAAGACATTGACCGAGCAATGCCAACTCTTTGTTCAATTGCTAAAGATGATAAAGATGAGACCATTGCTAAACAAATTGAAGATTCGTATCAACAAGAAAACAGAGAGAAATTCTATTATTGCAAAAAATCTATTTGACGCTCTCAATTCTATTGGAAAGAATACCAAAGAAAGAGATAAGAGAGCCGCTCAAAGAGTGATTACAACCTCCTTAGTAAGCCATCAATTGAGGAAGGCTCGTCAAATGAGACAAACTTGTGTTGATTTTAACATAAACCATAAAACTTTGGATAGAGCACTTGCACGAAGACAAAGACTTGACAATCCACTTCAACAAGATACATGCGCATTTGGTGGGAGGCTTCCACGTGTTGATAGAAAGTTGACTGACAATGTGAAGGAAGAGATTCAACAATTTTGGCACTCTAATTCTAGAGTGTCACCCAATGTAAAGGACGTTTTGAAATTAAGAATTGGCAACCGAGACCGCACACCGCATCCCAAACATTTCTTGGAATCAAGCCAAACAATGTTGTACAAAATTTTTTGTGAATTACATCCAACTTTGCAAATATCAGAAAGGGCCTTTGAATCTTTGAAACCATTTTATTGTGTTCCTCTTAAGATTCCCAATACCTGTTGTTGCAAGTACCATGTGGAGTTTTCAATGTACCATGAACTTTTATGTCATATTCGTTCTACGATGCATACTAATGAGATGTTGCAAGAGTGTGGTGCAATTTTATTTCTGAGATCATCAAGAGACTTGCAAGATCTATTTTTATGCCCTAGAGATGATGGCTGCTATTTCTATAGAAATTATTGTTTGAATGAGAAGTGCTCAGAATGCGGTGGGTTGTCAAAGTTTGTTTCATGTTTTCATGAGGGCAACGAACATGAGTTTGGAATAATTATGTTGAGAAAAAAAGATACGAGACAGTGAAATATACTGTGAAGAGTGGAGGTGAAGGTTCTAGATGCGAATTAGTCTCAAGAGAAGTGAGTATTGCTGATTTTATTTTGGATTTTAAGGAAAATCTTTTCTACAAGTATGCAAGGCACACCCATAGGTCTCAGTGGTTGGATCAACAGTTCAGGATGTGTAAGAACTCTTTCCTGATTGGCACTATTGTATCGGTGGTTGATTTTGCAGAGAACTATACATTGCAACCACAGAATGAGGTACAGTCTCAGTACTACAATTCAGTCCAGATTGCTATTTTTGTTCACATTACATATAGACATGCTCCTGATAGTACAGAAGAGGACAGGAAGATAATCAGGGAGTATCATTTTTATATGAGCGACGATAGATCACACTCCTCCGAGTATGTGCAACATTCTTTCGAGAATTTTTTTGAGTTCTTGCATGAGAAAGATATTGCAATTGACCGACATATAATATGGTCAGATAACTGTACGGGTCAATTCAAGAATGCACGCATGTTTTATTGGTTGAGTAGAATGCATGTGGAGAGGCATATACCTCATAGTTGGTGTTTTTTTGAGGCGGGGCATGGGAAGGGAGAGCATGATGGAGCAGGTGCATGTTTGAAGAGAGCTCTAGTTAAGGAGCAATTGAGGATTTCAGGTGCAAATTTCTTTGATGCACGTTCTATTGTTGATTGGTGTAGTTCAGCATTGTCACATGGAGGTACTCTTGATTCAGTAGTGAGCAGATTCTTTTGGTTGGTTGAGGAGGGAACAGTGGGAGATAGATTGGATTGTCAAACAATTAAAGATTATTCAAAGATGCATTCATTTCTCAGCTCGGATGCAAGTACATGGACCATTTGGACACGAGCGTTGGCTTGTTTTTGTCAGAGTTGTCTTCGGTGTGATTGGGATCAGTGCGAGTCAAGTGAGTGGGTTGATACGTGGGTTCCCCACTATCTAACTCGTTTATCTCAAACAATATCCTTGTCAAACGATGACATGGAAAGTTCACTTGAGTATGATCATCTATCAGATCTTGTACAACCAGGACATGTTTTTGCAGTTGTTGCACCGCAAGAGAATGAAGAGAGATTAGAATATTGGTTGGCACGATGTGTACAGGGAAAAGAAAAGCTAACACAACCAGTGACAGATGATGATGGGTTCACATATCCTATAGGTTCAGTTGTTGTTGTGGGAACTTGGTTGCGAACATACATGATTAGAAAGAATGGCATACCTGGATTTGAAGACTATGAGAGACACAAAACCATTATAATGTATTCACACCTTATTATAGCTACAAATGTCAAGTTGTTGAAGCATCAAGCAAAACCGAAGACCAAAGAGCTATGGACAGTGACTACTACTGATCATGAAGCAATACTGGATACTCTTAAACAAAGAGATGACCCTTCAGGCACACTTGAGTAGTAGGTCTTTAATGGTGCCTTATTTTTTTATCATGCATTTCATTTCAAAAAATGATCATTAAACCTTAATGTTCAAGTTTGTTATGTGTATATTAAGGATGTGTTCAAAATGCAGGTCTATTGATGAACGTTTTTTTTAGGCAACACGGTTTTTGCATGCGCATAGCGAGTACACTCGATATAATTGGAAGGGACGTATTTTTGCAACACGACTTATTGTCATGCATTTTATGAGCTTTACAATTTTTGTTATTAGAGAACACTATTTGATAATTTTTTATGATATAATTATCGCATAACCTTTATGCTCATGAAGGTATTTTTTGATGATATACAACAGTATCACATTACGATTTTTGCGTCAACATAGTGGGTTTTGTTGATATAATTTGAAGGGATGTATTTTTATGGTATATGATCCCACCTTTTCATTTATTATCATGCATTCCAATTGAAGTGATTATCATAAATCCGTTATGTTCATCCATGCATTTTATGTGTAGACTAACAATTCTTAAAAATACAGGTTCATGCTAGATCATTCGTTGTTGACGAGACCCTCTCTTGGTGATGGTACATATTCCTTTGTGCATTAATGAGATTAAATTGTGGGTCTTGTTGTATTTATTATCATGAAGATGATTCAAATGCATGTGGCCAGGACACATCTGCAGTGGATCAAATTGTCATGACAGATGATCTATTGAATCAAACATTTGACATTGATAGTCAGGTAAATAGGTTAATGTTGGGCCTTCAACATCAACACCTACTAGTCAAAGTGGTCATCAAACTTTCACTCAGGTAACCTTGTCTATTTTTATTCATTAATGGTTTATAAAATAAAGTCAGTTAGATTTTGGCAATTGAATAACATTGTTTCATTTTCAGATGCTGACATCAGATGCACCTAATATTCTCTCCACAATGCAGCATGGTGTTCTCTAGCAGTAGCATCTTTAATGCTTTCGACAGTAGTATGAGTCAGATTAATAAATTTCTAGTTTGATGCTTCCCACAGGGCTTTGCAACTTCAGATTGTGAGTATGCCCCTGTTACAAATGAATTGTACTTTAATCGACATAGATGGTCTATGATGGCTTTTTTGTAAGACTATATGGTTTTATTACATATATTGTACTTTAATCGACATATAACAATATCCAAGTGGTGGTTGGCATGAGCTTGAATATGGTAAGTTGTATGCATCTTGAAGTTGAATATGATATGTTGTATACATCTTGAAGTTGAACTTTGATTAGACTTTGTCAGCATTTGATGAATCATAAATGTCATTTTATTATTAATCTTGTGAGTGTGAGGTGTAGGAATAAATATCAATTACTTTGAAAGTCATGGATGGTTGTCCTCATATGATAACCACTAGATGGTTGTGCCTTATGAAGAAAAGTTGAACAGATAATAACTAATTGAGAACATCAATTCAAATCCATAATCTAGAGGATACTAATAACAGATCTTTGTATATTTATTTTTTCTAATAATGAAACAGGTACAACTGTATTGAGATAAAATGAAGTTTTTCTCTTATATGAAGATGTCACATTGGCAAATTGGTCTTTATTATAATACACAAGACATAAGTAAAATCAAAATGCTCTCAGGGTACAGTTTTGGACTTGAACCATATTGCATAAATCTCAAAGCTTCAACTTGATTATCATTAAAGGTTTCTGATTGTTTACAAAATATCCCTTCATATCCCTTCATGGATGTCACATGCGTAGGGTATGACCCCGAGTGTCGGATCGAGTGGGGGGGGGGCAAAGCAGGAGCATGCGTAGGGTAATTATGCCTAATTGGACATGTTGGAGCCAACGGTTCGTCATCGCGATGAGATGAACGAGAAATCGACCAGGCGACAACATTCCATTGAGTGAGACTGACGATTTTTTCGCCAACCGAAAAATTGCTGCCCTAATAAAACCGTAGGGAAACTTGAAATACCGAGATAGGATTTTGTAGGGACCCCTCTCGTGGCCTTGTAGGTTGAAACGGATCATTCGCGGGTGCCACAGATTCCAAGTTAGGGCCCGTCAAAGTTTGACAATTTTGAGCACTTAGGGCGCTCAAGGGACGACATCGGTAGGGTATGACCTCGAGCGTTCGATCGAGTGGGGGGAAAAAATAGGAGCATGCGTAGGGTAATTATGCCTAACTGGACATGTCGGAGCCGACAGTTCATCATCGCAACGAGCTGAATGAGAAATCGACTAGGCGACAACATTCCATTGAGTGAGACTGACGATTTTTTCGCCAACCGAAAAATTGCTACCCTAATAAAACAATAGGGCAACTTGAAATACCGAGATAGGATTTTGTAGGGACCCCTCTCATGGCCCCGTAGGTTCAAACGGATCGTTCACAGGTGCCACAGATTCCAAGTTAGGGTCCGTCAAAGTTTGACAATTTTGAGCACTTAGGGCGCTCAAGGGACGACGCCGGTAGGGTATGACCCCAAGCGTTCGATCGAGTGGGGGGGCAAAAAAGGAGCATGCGTATGGTAATTATGCCTAACTGGACATTTCAGAGCTGACGGTTCATCATCGTGACAAGTTGAACGAGAAATCGACCAGGTGACAACATTCCATTGAGTGAGACTGACGATTTTTTTGCCAACCGAAAAATTGCTGCCCTAATAAAATAGTAGGGCAAATTGAAATACCGAGATAGGCTTTTGTAGGGACCCCTCTCATGGCCCCGTAGGTTCAAATAGATCGTTCGCAGGTGCCACAGATTCCAAGTTAGGGCCCGTCAAAGTTTGACAATTTTGAGCACTTAGGGCGCTCAAGGGACGACGTCGGTAGGGTATGACCCTGAGCGTTCGATCGAGTAGGGGGGAAAAATAGGAGCATGTGTATGGTAATTATGCCTAACTGGACATGTCAGAGCCGACGGTTCATCATCGTGACGAGCTGAACGAGAAATTGACCAGGCGACAACATTCCATTGAGTGAGATTGACGATTTTTTTGCCAACCAAAAAATTGCTGCCCTAATAAAACCATAGGGTAACTTGAAATACCGAGATAGGCTTTTGTAGGGACCCCTCTCGTGGCCCCATAGGTTCAAACGGATCGTTCGCAGGTGCCACAGATTCTGAGTTAAGGCCCGTCAAAGTTTGACAATTTTGAGCACTTAGGGCGCTCAAGGGACGATGCCAGTAGGGCATGACCTCGAGCGTTTGATCGAGTGGGGGGGAAAAATAGGAGCATGCATAGGGTAATTATGCCTAACTGGACATGTCAGAGCCAACGGTTCATCATCGCAACAAGCTGAACGAGAAATTGACCAGGCAACAACATTCCATTGAGTGAGACTGACGATTTTTTCGCCAACCAAAAAATTGCTGCCCTAATAAAACCGTAGGGCAACTTGAAATACCGAGATAGGCTTTTGTAGGGACCCCTCTCGTGGCCCCGTAGGTTCAAACGGATTGTTTGCAGGTGCCACAGATTCCGAGTTAGGGCCCGTCAAAGTTTGACAATTTTGAGCACTTAGGGTGCTCAAGGGATGACACCGGTAGGGTATGACCCTGAGCGTTCGATCGAGTGGGGGGGCAAAATAGGAGCATGCGTAGGGTAATTATGCCTAACTGGACATGTCAGAGCTGACGGTTCATCATCGTGATGAGCTGAACGAGAAATTAGCCACGCGAATACATTCCATTGAGTGAGACTGACGATTTTTTGCCAACCAAAAAATTGCTGCCCTAATAAAACCGTAGGGAAACTTGAAAAACCGAGATAGGCTTTTGTAGGGACACCTCTTGTGGCCCCGTAGGTTCAAATGGATCATTTGCAGGTGCCACAGATTCCAAGTTAGGGCCCGTGAAAGTTTGACAATTTTGAGCACTTAGGGCGCTCAAGGGACGATGTCGGTAGGGTATGACCTCGAGCGTTTGATCGAGTGGGGGGGCAAAACAGGAGCATGCATAGGGTATTGTTCATTAAATGAATTGTATTGTTTATGAATTGTATTGTTCATTGAATGAATTTTATTGTATTGTTGATTAAATGAATTGTATTGTTCATTAAATAAATTGTATTGTATTGTTCATTAAATGAATTATATTGTTCATTATAAAAACAACACTTACGATGAAATGAAATGAATTGTATTGTTCATTAAATAACCATTATTAACCATTGTTAATTATTGGAATGAAGATTAAAGATTTCCATGATAACACCACACACAGATGAGCAACAATTTATGTGATAGAATATCAACTTTTGTATATATAAAAATGTCGAATGATTACAAATGTATGTCCATACACAAATATGGCATAAACACCAACTGAAACAAAATGTATGTCTAAATATGTGAATGTATGTCCATATACAAAATATACATGCCAACTAGACATGTAAGCATCCCAAAACTATCTATAACATCCTAAGTTGTTGATGGATCATCAAAATCGATCCTCTTCGCCGCACTGCTCGGCTCTGAAGGATCCTACACAAGAAAAACAAACCACGATTAATATTAGTTATATTATATAATTCACATTCGAAAAGTTAACATAAAAATGAACTATTTAATTGAACTATTCATGTTTACCTCATCTCCACGTTTTCTCTTCAACTTTGCAGGACTCTTGATGTATGTCTTCGATAGAGGAGGTATGTTTTGAATATTTTCATAAACAACCTACATATGTTTAGAAACATGACATTGATACAAGTTAGCATATAATTGTCACTGATAATAACAAATTATATCTACTAATCAAAAAATAAAATAAACACACATCTACTCGAGGCATCTCTTCTTCTTCTTCAGGTATACTGGGTGTAGTCATCAAGGATGTGAAGCCAAGGATTCTCTGTATATATACACAACAAGTATATGAAACTATCAATCTATGTCTAGACATGTATAATCAATATAAGTTATTTAAACTATTCATTCAATCATATTTGCATTCAATTACCTTTCCCTTGTCTCCAATTGCACTACTAGATCCTAGATCACACTGCACCGCACTCGTGTTGCTTGTGCCCTACAAGAGTAAAATAAGATATACATGCAAGTTACTGCATAATCTAATTAATACAAATATAAATGATGAGCATGTATGTACAATAAAATACAAATGACTTGGTGCAATAATATATGTACTGTCAAGCTATCAAGGCCAAATGAAATGGCTGACAAGGTGCCCTCCTGAATCTGTCTCAACTCATCCTCGGTCATCAACTATTAAATAGACCATGTAAATAAAAATTAGTACTTAATATTATCTAATTTATAAATATTTAATTAAAATATAACATGAACTGTGAAAACACAAATCTTACCAATACATCATCAATGTATGATGACGGTGCCTCCTCGCCTCTAGCATGTGAGGACTCCCCAGGGTATCCTCCAGTCTGTGTAATAACCTCTGGTGCATCATGCATCTCATGCACCTCGTAATCTGCACTATCGACAACAGGATCAAAGGGTTGTCCAACTGGACCCAAGCATATGTGCCCACACATGACACAACTATGTGGCACGCATATGTGTGGAGCTGAGGATGACGTGTCAGCACCACCCGATGCACCGCTACCATCAAAAGTAGGCTGAGCTATTGACGTAGCCTGAGAAACCAAAAGGCTACTCAAAGAGTGAATAGCCGATATGGTCCGTGAAGCCACCTCACAAATGATATCAGGATGCTGAATTGCAGGTGGGGGATCAACAGGAGGAGGGGGGACATATGGGCCCTGGACTACTCTGACTGCCCCAGGTCTATTTTGGGGCATACCTAAACCTACACCCTGGAAAGGTTGGATGTCAAAGTAGTTCACATGTTTCTGTAAAACAAACTCAGCATACAATTTTTTTATGAAATAGAAGGGGATATCAAGATTGTTGTTGGGTGGTTTGTCGAAAACCATCCACCAACGATCCCAAAAGTTTTTCACAATCCCATCATTTGTGCACCATTTGATAGAAAGTTTTGTTTTTTTGGGATCTACAGACTGACCAGTACGGGGATTGACAAACAATGAGGCGATTTCGGCTTTGGATATCTCAAGATCCTTGATATCCTTATACGACAAGCCATCTGCTTATTTTTCCTTCATAGAATCTCACCACAAAAGGGCGGCATCGTGCTCCTCAGTCATGGTTTCCATACTTTTTACGATCGATGTGAGAGGATCAAACAATGGGTTTAGATGAGGGATCCTATGATATACTCCTGCAATCCCCCTCAATTCATTCAAATTTTGTGCAATCAAATCTTGAATTGAAGGGGGGTTTGGCAAATGAGGGTTTGGTTGTTGCAGTTGTGGTTGGTCAGTGTTTTCATTGTTATCTCCCATTTTTAACCTTATTGAATGTAAACAATTAAATTTAGTTAACAAATTTAAACAATTAGGTATTTGATTTAAAAAAAACCTAGTTTTCATGAAAAAACCCATATTTTCAATGAAAAATCAAATAAACATTCACAAAAAATACAAAAAATGAATGAAAATAATTCAAAACGACAAAATTCTTACCTCTAAATCAATTTTTTAGCAATTTTTTGTCAAAAAACCGGATATCGGATGGAGCGGATATCGGATTTTGACAAATTCGCGTGACTCGTGAGTTAAAAATGACTCACGGGACTGTCGCTGTCTAAATATAAAAGTCTCAGAAAATTGGATATCTGATAAAATCGGATATCCGATTTCAACACTTAAATTATTTTTAAATAACATATATAATATAATAATATATTATTATATTATATAATACGTATTGTATTATATTATATATATTATAATATAATATAATATTATATTATATTATATTATATTATATTATATTATATTATATTATATTATATATTATATTATATTATATTATATTATATTATATTATATTATATTATATATAATATAATACAATATTATATAATATATAATATATTACAATATTATATTATATAATATAATATAATATAATATAATATAATATTATATTATATTATATTATATTATAATATATAATATTATACAATATTTTATAATATATAATATAATATAATATTATATTATATATAATATAATACGTATTATATAATACGTAACATATAATATATATTTTAAATTAAAATTACAAATAAAAATCGGATATCCGATTTTATCTGATATCCAATTTGCATAGGTAATTACCAAGCCAAGGTGTACTGACACCTAGGCCAAGCAAAAAGTCAACATGGATTTTCGCGTTTTTAGGCGAGTGAGGAAGGCTATTTTTTTCACATCGCCACTTTTTGGGCCCCCTTGATCCTGCACTAACCTAGGTAAGACCACTTCATGGAATGGCTAGGTTCTACCAGAAGTTAATCAGAAATTTCAGTGCAATTTGTAGCCCTATGACTGAGACAATGAGGGGAGACCAGAAGGATTTCAAGTGGACAGCTGGAGCAAACTAGAGGTTTGAATTGTTGAAGCAAAAGGTGACTGAGCAACCTATGTTAGCCTTGCCGGATTTCAGTAAACTCTTTCAGGTGGATTGTGATGCTAGTGGAAGTGCAATTGGAGTTGTGTTAACCCAGGAAGGAAGACCTGTAGCATATTTCAGTGAGAATTTGAATGATGCAAGAAGAAGATATTTAGTGTATGATCAAGAGTGTTATGCCATAATTCAAGCCTTGAAGAAGTGGAGACACTATTTATTGCCTAAGGAGTTTGTGTTGTACATGGATCATCAAGCTTTGCAGTATTTGATCATTCAGAGTAAGTTGAATCAGAGACATATGAGATGGGTTGAGTTTATGCAGAGTTATACTTTGTTTTAAAACACCGAAGTGGAAAGTCAAATAAGGTCATTGATTTCTTGAGTAGAAGATGAAATTTGATAACAGATATGAGAGTTGCAATATTGGGATTTGATGAATTGAAGACCCTGTATGCGAAAGACCCTGATTTTGTAGAACCTTGGAGAGCTTGTGCTAAACCCGTTGTTGCAAACTGGAGTAAGTGGTTGGATTATTTCATTCAGGATGATATGTTGTTTAGGAGAAATCAGTTGTGTATACCCCTTAGTTCTATGAGAGACAATTTGATCAAGGAGAAACATAGTGGAGGATTGGCAGTACATTTCGGGATTGATAAGACAGTCTCTTTGGTGAGTGAGAATTACTTTGGCCTCAGATTCGTAAGGATGTCAGGAAATTTGTTCAGATTTGCAGAATTTGTCAAGTTGCAAAAGGAAGTAGTCAGAATACCAGATTATATAAACCTTTGTCAGTACCGGGGAGACCTTGGGAAGATATAAGCATGGATTTCATATTGGGATTACCAAAGATTCAAAGAGGAAATGATTCTATATTTGTGGTGGTGGATAGATTTTCAAAAATGGCATATTTATACCTTGTAAGAAGACAACAAATGGAGTTCATGTAGCAGATCTATTTTTCAAAGAAGTTGTGAGATTGCATGGGTTACCAAAGAGCATTGTTTCAAACAGAGATACTAAGTTTGTTGGTTACTTTTGGAGGACATTTTGGAAGAAGATGAAGACATATTTGAAGTTTAGTTCTACGTTTCACCCACAAACAGATGGATAGACAGAGGTTGCGAAATGGAATTTGGGGAATTTGTTGAGATGTTTGAGTGGAGATAAACTCGGAAGTTGGGATTTGCTATTGGCACAGGTAGAGTTTGCATATAATAATTAAGTAAACCGGAGTACAAGAAAGACACCATTTGAGATAGTTACCGGAGTGAATCTGATGCAGTCAACGTACGGAGATCCAATGAAGGACAACCCATCCTTGTAGCCTAACACAAAATACCATTCAAGATATACTAGTAACTGACAACACAATGCCAAAAATTACAGAAAGAACAACTGGTAACAACACATAATACATAACCTGTAATTAATATGAATAAATCTTATTACACTCTAAAGAATTATAAATGCCACATGTCGGATCGCAGTCTAGGATACAAATAATGCTTACAACACAATTAGAAGATCTGCAGATCATCCACATGTCAGATTAGCCTTCGGAAACAGTCTGCTGGTTCTACCCTAATCCAGACCTCAGCCTTCCAGCCTCAGTCCACCGGATCAGAATCTTGTCGGATCTACATATTTGCTTGATCTCTAAACTCTGTCTTCAATCTTCTAACTTATGTCCTCTCAAATGATTTGCACACCTCCATTTATATCGCCCGCAAATAATTACAACTTAATAAAGTCGGCCCAAAGACCAACCGGTTCATGAAACGTGCAAATATAACATGTCGGCTCAAATCACTAAGAGCAACTTCCAAAATGCATAAAACAATGTGTGGCCCTCTGGGAACATCGGACACGGCACAAGAAACATAAATCAATGATCCGCAATTCATGGAGATCAACCGCAACCCGATCCAACTTCGCTCAACACACTGCCAAACTAACCTGTAAGAACACATCAACCGAGATTAAATCCAAATGCCATGAAACTCGAACATGACAAAGACTACGAACACAAGGGAATAAACCCAAAACCACAACGCTAAACACTCAAACAAGAAGAAATGTCACAATCTAAAGCAATTCCACTAAAAATTGCTCAACCGTTTAGAACTAGACCGGTGCTCTTGCATTAGAATCCTAAGGGAGTTTAAGAATTGAAAGATATCAATCATGAAGCTAAGAGAAGTGCAGAAGAAGAAACATTTGCAGATCATATTGAGGCATTACATTCAGAGGTAAAGCGGTATTTGGAAGATATGAACCAGAAATATAAGGAGAAGGAAGATGAGAGAATAAGACATAATGAATTTGAAGTTGGAGATGAAGTGATGGTATATCGGAGAAAGGTAAGATTTCTTGTTGGAACATATAATAAGTTGAGGATGAAGAAGTTTGGACCGTGTAAGTTCTTGAGGAAATTTGATTTGGGTAATGCATGCGAAGTGGATCTATCGAACACCCTGGACATATCACCTATTTTCAATATTGCATCTTTATCAATATCATGAAGCAGAACTCAGTGACAGTTAACCGGAATTGAAGCGGTTTCCTGAGAAGAAACCAGATGAGATTGAAGAAGTTTTGGATAGAAGAGTCAGTAAGAGCACATGCAGTAATCAGTACAGAGAGTATCTTGTGATGTGGAAAGGTAGACCAGTTGAGGATTCTTCTTGGATTTCTCAGGCTGAGGTAGATCGTCTTGGTTTTCCTCTAGCCCCTATAAAGTGAGGGACTCACTTTTCGTTAACCCTAGATGTTTGATGCAGGAGCATCCCTGGTTCTTGGCAATCTTGCATCACCCAAAAATATTTCCTTTTAGTTTCTTTGTTCTTTTCAGCAGTTTTGTTTCTGAGAGTTACTGGATACCTTGGCATTGATCATTTCTCTTGTGGAGCTAGATTTCAACTTCATTCTTGTTCATCTTTCTTGTTCTGGATACGTGTTTCATTTGGCTCTCTTTCCAGCAAGTTATCGCTTGTGGATTGGCTGGCAATTTTTTGTTTCCCCCGGATGCTTGAGCTTAATAACTAGTTGGTGTTCCTGGATCTTGCAGAGCCATTCCTTGATTTGTGGAGCTAACTTATCATGTGTGGGATTATCTTCGATGCCCAACTAACCCTCTTGTTGGTCCGCACTTTATGGTGATTCTTTTTCGGAGGATTTTCATCTCATCTTTGGGCCGACCTATCTACATGTTTCATTTTCCTTTCTTTGGGGAATGTGATCTTTCTTGGCTGACCCAGACGTTCTCGAATGTTATATAATGATGTGTTTGATCGTAGAAGATAGAGGATGGAGGATATAGAAAATTAAATTGTAATTTGAATATGATGTTTTCTTCCGCATTGATGCATATGGATGTATTTCTGTAATAAGGCAGTTTCCTGCATGTAAGCCGAATGTTACCGACAATTGCATTTGAATCAATGAATTGATCAACACCTGATCTGGCATTCTCTCTCTCTCTCTCTCTCTCTCTCTCTCTCTCGTGTTGTATTGTGTTGTTTTGATCTTGCTACATGGACCAGACTTCCTCTTTGGGGATCCTCCAATCCATGGCTGCACCATACATGCACCTATCCCTATACATTCAATTATCCATCAGGTTTCACCATATCTATGTGATGTAGGGGCATCGGGTTATTCTCTTTAATTTTTAATTTTTTTTAATTTTTTTTATTTCAATCTTATTAGCAAGAATCAATTTAGGTAAAGGCAAATCCTATCACCACATGGGCAAGAAATTGGGTAGTCAATATAGTTGCCTTCGATAGGAGGAAGTGAACGAATGAGGATAGCTGGAAGATTAATGGTTAGAGTAGATAAAGTGGAATAGTTTGGAGGTAAAGGAAGGGATAGAAAGAATTGGTTATGAACATTAGAGGCAAAGAGGGGTTGATCCATCAATGGAGATGGAAAGATGAAATAGTTACATGGACATGCAGGAAAGGAGACTGATGGGTAGAGAGGAGAGGTCACACAGACCAGACAACACAGGAAGGTGAAAGACACCAGACAAAGAGGAGGTTTGAGTAGGAAGAATGTCATCTGGCATGGCAGGCCAGTTTGGGGTAAAGAGTTTGGTGGAAAGAAAGTACGTTGGTGCTAGATTAGTATTTATGCCTATCTAAGAGGAATCAAATGAGGAAACAATATATGGAAATTGTTTGAGGGAAATAAAAGATGAGTGAAGTAGAGGAAAGAGAGAAAATGGTTGGGAAGAGTTCTGACAGAGAGGTGATAGCTTGGGAGAAATTTTGTCCTCTAAAAATCAAAAATAAAATGTCATATTGATCGTGGAATAATCACATTGATTGTGAGGTAGAATTGGCCTGTAGAAAGACAAAGAGAAGGCTAAGTTGTAGAGAAAGGAAGGTATTGATCTTGTTTAGTTTGGTTTTAGAATGTTTGAGTAAATAATACAAGCAATTGTTTTGGGAATCATCTTTTCATGTATTGCAGAAATAAGATTATATCGTTTGATAGTTTCATTTCTATTCTACTAATTGACTGAGACTTGTAATGATTTATGGTAGGAATAAATATTCAAAGGATTGCCTTGTTTTGAAATGCATTTCAAAATGGTTATCGCTTTGTTTTGAAATAGATGGTTACCCTTTGTAGTCCATTTCTCTATTCTGACAGTAAGCTGAAGAAGTCTATCAGAGCATGATTGTGTGGCTATGTGTGTATGTATGTGAAAGAGTGTCATCATTTGGTATTAGAATATGAGTATTGGTGATTGTTTCCATCATTTGGTATCAAATCACGAGTATGCAAGATTGTTTCCATCACTATGTCTCAATACATTTCGAAAAATGTGAAAATCGATCCCTTAGTCTAGAAATTGGTTGAAGGTTCTCTGTTCTTTTACTGCCATAAGTTTATTTAATAAAGATGTATACAATTTATTGAAATGAATTTATATCGAAATGCATTTAGTTTCACTCCTTTGATGATCATAAGATAGCATTAAATATCATTAACATTTTTGAAAGGATCATGTTAGGAATATTTTGATCAAAGTACCTAAATGATTCTAGTTCTAGTGCAAATCAGCATGGTTATTTAAACTCTATTGTTTATCATCTTTTACTTAAGTTTTCTAGGGATAGACAAACTCCACCTGTATACAAAGTGATAGTATTCCACCTTGCCTACTAGGCAGTAGGATGCTTCTTGTGTCATGGACTAAAAATGATTCTCTATGACCAGAGTCTATTACTATGTACAACATGGATAAGGTGTGGATAGGATAGGTGAATACTAGAAAAATAAACCCAGCTGTACAAAAGATTGCACTATTTGTTAATATGTGTCCACAGTAAAAAGAAATTGAAGCTCGTTCAATGGTAAGAAATGAATAACAGCTCTTTTTAAAATATATATTTTTATTTGGGTGGGATCGCAATTGTTACAAGTATAGATTCTTTGAGCTTGAAAATAAAAGAATGAAATAATGTGATGATCCTTTGAAGAGAACGGTTGATGCCTACGCCTGGCGAGTGCATTCAGTAGGAAAGCCCTGTGGAAACCTTTTACTGTCGGAACAGTAATCATAAATCATGTAGTTTTTGCGCACCCATTCATGTTTCTTCTGCTCACTCGACTCCAACGCCTCTGCAGCGTACCATGAATTCACAGAGCAATCAGAAGAGGCAGAGCATGTCTCTGCTTTGAAATTTCCATAAGACGCCACAAAGGGGGATTTG
Organism: Cryptomeria japonica; assembly: GCF_030272615.1. Lineage (NCBI taxonomy): Eukaryota > Viridiplantae > Streptophyta > Pinopsida > Cupressales > Cupressaceae > Cryptomeria > Cryptomeria japonica. Next base: position 703,170,294 of record NC_081408.1, read on the forward strand.
GTCCAGTCGATCTTCACTGCACCGCCTCTGGTTGCCCATTCGTCTGCGTTCCACAGGCTCGAGTATATTCTCATCGCTTGGTTCTTGGGATATGCCACTCCCAAATCCTCGCTGTTCTTGAACACTCTCACCGGCGTTCCATCCACAGAAAACCTGCAACATGAAAATATATTATAGCTATAGTGCTAATGTTAACTAATTGACTTGATGATGCTAGGATAATATTAACATGGCTTACATAATTTGCTGTGGATTCCAGAGCAGAGAGTAAATGTGGAAGTCTGCTGTGGGGTCGAACCAGAGGTAGAATTGCTGCTCGCGATTGCCTTTGCCTTGAGAGAAAACATTGGTGTGCATAATATAGGGATCTCCGGACAGATTTCCCAGGAACTCGAAGTCTATTTCGTCGTGCTTATCCCCTTGTGATGATAGCTGCGCCAATTGCAATTGGAAACCATCAACATTTTATTAGACAATAAATACTCAAGTCCCTGCTACAGCCCACTACTAATCTGGGGACTATAGACTGTTTGGAAGACCAAGAGAGAAACTTACATAGTAAGCAGTGACAGTGCCGGCCGAGTTACCAGCCACCAACTTGATTTGCATATCGATCTTGCCAAAGAGATATTCATTCTTAGATTGGAACCCAGAACCTGGTTTAATAAAGCACAGGAAGAGGCAGAGGAATTAGCATACTGTTAAAAAAGTCATATATGTATTATATGTGTAGCAAGCAAATGAGATCAGGCACCTGAGGACTGATCGAGAGAGCTGCAGGCGTTGGCCATTGTCCAGTATCTTAGCACGATCATTTCCCCATGTGATGTCAAAGTCGTTATAAAAATTTGCAGAAACAAGGTGGGAGGAAGAGAGTACAAGGCTTAGGAGGAGGAAACATGATAACAGATCCATTGGGAACACAGGACAAGAGTAGAAAATGTACAAGTAGGAGTATGGAAGTGGTGAATGGTGATGGTTGAAGAATAGCAATGGGATTTTTATACAGGTAAGGAATGGAATGGAAAGTAGCAAGAAATTTCACACAGAGTTGTTGAGTGGATGAGTTGGAGCGCGCTTTGGATTTAGATAGATATTTTAGTTGTTGGGGTTTATTGCACGCGGAATTCCAGCGAGAAGAAGAGTGTGAGCGTATTGTTACATACGGCCGCCTTAGCTGTGTGCATATTAAAACAACTGTATTTCATAATTTGGGAGGCTATTCAAAATGATTGTCTCAGATGTTGACATCATTTCTAATCACAGGAGCTGGATTTTAGCAGGTAACCAAACGCTTTGGAGGGAAACATTGTGGGCGGGCCGCGGGTCCACGCGTGGATCTTCAAAGCAACCGCGCAATAATGTAATATATTTATTCAGGAAAAACACGTCACAGACCGTCAACTTATAAATCTCGACAGGTCTATTTATTATGATTTTAACTCTAGTAACTTAGAAAGATACATAAGAATATCAACTAAACTTCTATGTAGTGTTGCATCTCTTTTTTCATTATCATCATATCTGACCAACAACTAATTTGCATTCAACAATGTGATTATGTGATTATGGATATGTAATTTTCTATTTTAAATTTATCATGTATATCAATTACATATTTATTTGTGAGATAAAAATTCTATCATTTAATCATCTTATTTTTATTCTAAGAAAATAACACATTGAATTCAAATATATCATTTCAAATGCATGAGTTTCATAGCATTCTCGAATTGCCAATTTAAATCATATCATCAACATATAAATAGACCATAACTAGTTTTCAATATGTTTGCATTTGATGTAAAGTTTAGCCTCACTTTTGATCCTGTTGAAGCAATTTTTTAAAAGCTACTCATACATTCTGCTAGCCAAGCTCATGGTGCTTGCTTGAATAGATAAATAGCCTATTTTTTTGTTCCTTTTCCTATAACCTCCTATTATAGCATTTGTTCTATAAGCATTTTTTCATTTAAGAAACTATTTTAAACAACTTATCTAACATCATATTGATGTACTAACCACTTAGATTGTGTTGTCAATGCGAAAAATTTTGTTCTTAAAATATCCAATCTCATCATAGGAGCATAGATTTCATTATAATCATTTTTGTGAGAAGCCTTTTGCTACCAATTTTTCTTTGTGTCTTTTGATGGATCCATTAGCATTATATTTTAATTTTTGAACCCATTTTGTCCAATTTGATCCTTTTTTACTAGAGGGTCTACTAACTCCTTTGTTCCATTCATTTTAATACAAGCGATATCCTCATCCATGGCCTTAATATAGACTTCATGGCTTATTGCATCTTAAATTGTATTGGTCCTACTTGAAAATCAAATAGTAAAGAAAACTTTGTAAAGAAATCAAAATTAGTAGTTCTTTCATAAATTTCTTTGAGATATTTTACCCTCATTGGAGGAGAAAGTGAACTTGAAGGAAGAATTGATGGTTAAGGTGTTTGAGAAGAACATAAGATGTTGCTTGGGCTAGTAGAATAAGATGAAACATATTAATATGTTTCCATAATTCATGGATTTTCTAGATATACTTTTTTACTCAATTTCCACACATTTTTTTCGAAAAATTAAATCATTTCTTAATAAATTGTGTGTATTTTTTAGTAGATTTTGTATGTTACAACTAATCATATCTTCATTGTAGCCAATAAAAATGCATTTCTTACCATCATTGCCATTTTATTTTCTTTAATGTCCTTGGAAATATATGAGCATTATCAATGCAACCAAATACCTTATGATGAGCCACAATAAGTTTTCTTCCACTCCATAGCTCTCGAGGAGTCATATTGTTTACACTTTTTTTTTTCAATGTCTATTTATCAACTGAATAAATGTAGTCATTATTTCAACCGAGAAATTACATAGAAGACCATTGGCCTTGAGTGTGGTTCTAATAATCTCTAGAATTGTATGATCCTTATATTCAACTACTCCAGCTTGTTGAGGGATATAACTTATGATCAATTTCCTTTGAAGAGAATTATTTTTTGCAAAAATGTTAAAATTCATTTGAAGTAAATTCTCTCCCCTTATCTTTACATAAAGTCTTAAAGGAATAACCAACCACTTTGCAATGACACTACATACTTGAAATTGGTAAGGTTTTTGTATGACCTCTTCCAATACAGTTCTTTTTATCTACTTGAAGCTTTAGACCATAAAATGCAACTAGGTGCCCATTTTTTCCTATTAGTCGAGCTAACACTACAATATTGGAATGTTGGATGCATCCAAATGAACATGAAATAGTTGTGTCCAATCTACAAGTATCAAAATAACAACTTTTACAATCTTATTCTATAGTATATACCATAATTTTTGACACTTGCCTATCTATTCAAACTTCTTATTTTTGTTCTCTTTTAGAAGTTCTTCAATGGGTCCAAAGATAGTTGCATGTTTCATAATGAACTTGTGGTGATAGTTGGTGTATCCTAAGAATAATTTTTTTATTTCTATTACATTCTTGAGAGGAGGCAAATTTAAAAATATGACTATTTTGAGATAGTTTTCCATCATTACCTATCGATAATGTGTCCTAGTAGAGTGTCAAAAGGATGGAAAATGTACATATCTTTATGTTGAGTATAATCATGAGACTACGACATCCTAATATTGGGACATGATCTTTCAACATCTCATGAACTATCAAATCGTCTAAACATAATTCATGGAGTCTTGTGTAATTTCCTTGAATAAATTTATAATAATCCTAATATAAAATTGAAGTGTGTTCATTAGGCCAAATTGCATTAATGTGTACATAATTTAGGACCCCATTCAATTTCAAACATGATCTTATACTAATCTTCTTCTAGTATATTTAATTGGTTATGCCTTAAAAATTAATTTTGCTGAATATGTCTTATATTACCTCTACAAGGTTTAGTCTTAGAGTTATGCACGAGCCATTAATTTTTAGGATTTCATGTTTATGCTTTCTTATTATTGTATCAGTTTTACATCTTCTTACGAGTTGTGTTCTTATTTTAAAAATTGATCAATACATCTATAGATTTTATGATTTATTGCATCACATTAATTTTACCACCTTGCCCAATCTTGAATTCCTCATTAGAGACTCATTTTTAGATTTTAAAGTGGTAACTAGGAACTTGTAGATGCAATCTAGTTTTTTCCACTTGGACTCAAGAAAAACAACAATGGCTTAAGAAGAGTACAGGAAATGATTTGAAATCCTTCTTTGTCATCAACACCTAAGAAATTATTCAATGAATTTTGTGATAGAGTTTGAATCTATGCAATATTTTATGTACTCAAGTGATGGGACTAGTAAATAAAAATTTGGTATTATAGTGATAATTTAACAAATCAAAATATTTATTGAGGTGTGTACCCTCACATTCTGATCCCATTCCATAGTATCTATTGAATAAAGTAAGGATCTATCTTTTTTATCAGTAAATAAGCTTATATTATCTCTTCAAACTCATTCAAGAAAAGGATGAATTGGTCTACCAAAAAGTCTATTGAACAATCTTTGATCAAAGCTTTTAGTATTTCAAATAATAACCTTGGGGAAAGGATTTAATGAATCATATTATAAGGGAACAAGAAAATTTAGCGGAAGATAACATGAAAGTAGAGAAAGTGGCAATGGACGAGGTAAATGCTACAATAACAAAGGAAGAATTTATAATAATAATAAAAGAGGTAATTAAAAAACCTTGAAAATCGTAAGTATGTAGTGTTGCTATTGTAAAATAATTTGGTCATTGTGAACATGAGTTTTGAAAAAAAAAAAATAAGCAACATGTGGTGATTCTTTTAATAAAGAGGAGGGAAAATAAGATATTTCATGTGATGTTACAAAAGAAATCTCTAAAAAAATGTTTATATCTTGGTTAACAATCGAAGTACTCATATGAAAGGTAATAAAACATATATGCTGTAAAGATCGATGGATTTATTAGAATATAAGTACAACTCTGAGATGATATATAAGTTGAGAATATGAAAACATTAATGTTTATTGTCAAATCCACATATTTTATAATTAATACAATCATCTTATTTATATGTGACAAGGATACTTAATAATCTATTGAACATGGGACAACTTGTCGAAAAGGGATTTTCTACTATTTTTCAAAATGATAAAAAAAATTTCTATGGTAAAAATGATGGCAAGTAGATTGTAGAAAAAGTTGGTATGCTTCAAGACATAATTTTTCCTCTTATTCTTTCATATGGAGAAAATTAGGATTTGGATATTGTCTAAATGATGAATTGGGGTTATGTAAAATGAGGTATGGACTCCTATTAGACACAAATGGTGAAACGATTACCATTTATCAAACAAGATCATCAAGTTTTTTAAAGTCATATCAATGGAAAAAAACCTAAAGACTCTTTTTTTAGTAAGAAACGAGATGCAAGGGCATCATTTCCCCTTAAAATTTTCTTTATTTATTTATGTCTTTGTGTTTCTTTCTACGTGGTTTTTATTTCTTTCACTACATGGGCAAGAAATAAGATACAGTTGTAGTTTCAATTTTTGGAGTTCATTGTTTTCCTTTTGGTTGTGGTAACACCCAGGAGGAGGGGGAGCCTATGAAAAAAGACAAAGGTGGAGAGGGATCAATAGGACAAGGAGAACGGAAAAATGAATGGAAGTAGAGTGGGTGTGAGTTGGAAGGACTTGAAGAAGTCTGAGTTGTTTGTAGTTTGTTAAAATGACCAATGCCTTGGTTTGGAAATGTATCCAAGGATGTAAGAGTGTTGGCCGTAAATCTTGTAAAGTTTTTCTAGTAGGAATAATGAATATCTCTTTCTCTATTATGTTCTATAATCATTTTGACTAGCTCAGAATTGTAGTAAATACAGTTAGATTGGTTGAGTGCCATGTTGAGTCTCTAGTAATTTGTAAATATTTGTCTTTTAATTTCTTGTCGCCTAGGTGTGTTCATTAGGCCAAATTGCATTAATGTGTACATAATTTAGGACCCCATTCAATTTTAAGCATGATCTTATACTAATCTTCTTCTAGCATATTTAATTGGTTACGCCCTTAAAATTAATTTTGATGAATATGTCTTATATTACCTCCACAAGGTTTAGTCTTAGAGTTATACGCGAGCCATTATTTTTTAGGATTTCATGTTTATGCTTTCTTATTATTGTATCAGTTTTACATCTTCTTATGGGTTGTGTTCTTATTTTAAAAATTGATCAATACATCTATAGATTTTATGATTTATTGCATCACATTAATTTTTGCCACCTTGCCCAATCTTGAATTCCTCATTAGAGACTCATTTTTAGATTATAAAGTGGTAACTAGGAACTTGTAGATGCAATCTAGTTTTTGCCACTTGGACTCAAGCAAAACACGAATGGCTTAAGAAGAGTACAGGAAATGATTTGAAATCCCTCTTTGTCATCAACGCCTAAGAAATTATTCAATTAGAGTTTGAATATATGCAATATTTTATACTCAAGTGATGGGACTAGTAAATAAAAATTTGATATTATAGTGATAATTTAACAAATCAAAATTTTTATTGAGGTGTGTACCCTCACATTTTGATCCCATTACATAGTATCTATTGAATAAAGTAAGGATCTATCTTTGTTATCAATAAATAAGCTTATATTATCTCTTCAAACTCATTCAAGAAAAGGATGAATTGGTCTACCAAAAAGTCTATTCAACAATATTTGATCAAAGCTTCTAGTATTTCAAATAATAACCTTGGGGAAAGGATTTGATGAATCATATTATAAGGGAACAAGAAAATTTAGAGGAAGATAACATGAAAGTAGAGAAAGGGGCAATGGACAAGGTAAATGCTACAATAACAAAGGAAGAATTTACAATAATAATAAAAGAGGTAATAAAAAAACATTGAAAATCGCAAGTATGTAGTGTTGCTATTGTAAAATAATTTGGTCATTGTGAACATGATTTTTGAAAAAAAAACATAAGCAACATGTGGTGATTCATTTAATAAATAGGAGGGAAAATAAGATATTTTTCATGTGATGTTACAAAAGAAATCTCTAAAAAAATGTTGATATTTTGGTTAGCAATCGAAGTACTCATATGAAAGGTAATAAAACAAATATGTTGTAAAGATCGATGGATTTCTTAGAATGTAAGTACAACTCTGAGATGATATATAAGTTGAGGTTATGAAAACATGAATGTTTGTTGTCAAATCCACATATTTTACAATTAATACAATCATCTTATTTATATGTGCCAAGGATACTTCATAATCTATTAAACATGGGACAACTTGTCGAAAAGGGATTTTCTACTATTTTCAAAATGATGGCAAGTAGATTGTAGCAAAGGTTGGTATGCTTCAAGACATAATTTTTCCTCTTATTCTTTCATATGGAGAAAATTAGGATTTGGATATTGTCTAAATGTTGAGTTGTGGTTATGTAAAATGAGGTATGGGCTCCTATTAGACACAAATGGTGAAACGATTACCATTTATCAAACAAGATCATCAAGTTTTTTAAACTTGTATCAATAGAAAAAAAAAACCTAAAGACTCTTTTTTTAGTAAGAAACGAGATGCAAGGGCATCGTTTCCCCTTAAACTTTTCTTTATTTATTTATGTCTGTGTGTTTCTTTCTATGTGGTTTTTATTTCTTTTGCTACATGGGCAAGAAATAAGACACAGTGGCAGTTTTCTGTTTGACAGAGTAGCAGTTTCAATTTTTGGAGTTCATTGTTTTCCTTTTGGTTGTGGTAACACCCAGGAGGAGGGGGAGCCTATGGAAAAAGACAAAGGTGGAGAGGGATCAATAGGACAAGGAGAATGGAAAACAAATGGAAGTAGATTGGGTGTGAGTTGGAAGGACTTGAAGAAGTCTGAGTTGTTTGTAGTTTGTTAAAATTACCAATGCCTTGGTTTGGAAATGTATCCAAGGATGTAAGAGTGTTGGCCCTAAATCTTGTAAATTTTTTCTAGTAGGAATAATGAATACCTCTTTCTCTATTATGTTCTATAATCATTTTGACTAGCTTAGAATTGTAGTAAAGACAGTTAGATTGGTTGAGTGCCATGTTGAGTCTCTAGTAGTTTGTAAATATTTGTCTTCTAATTTCTTGTCACCTAGGATGATTATTTGTCCTTCCATTGAAGATTTTTGTGGCAAATGACTATTCATATCCTTTCTTTGTTCAAGCTCCTATTACTATTTTAGACAAGGGTCATTTGCAATTGCAATAGTTTGGTGTTGGGATACCATCATTTGGCATCAGAGCCAAAGGTTTTGAGGGCATAAGTAGAGTGTCAAATGGGAGGTAGCCTACGCAAGATTTGGTGGGTGGAAAGAGAGATTGAAACCATTGATTGAAATAATATTGAAGATGTTGCCTCAAAGAGGAATGTCAAGGATAGAGGAGGTGTTGGAGAGATTTCAAGAACTGTTAAGAAGAAATTTCAAGGAAGACATATGAAATGCGGTGCAATTGGCTACAACAAGTGCGAGAAGTTCTGTGAGAGGAGAAGAAAGTCACGTAGAGGAACGGAAAGAGAGTAAGAACAACCAACCTCTCCCTATATCTCCCTCTCCCTTTCCCCTTCTCTCCCTATCTAGATCACTTTCCTCTTATCCCTTTCCAACCTCTCTCTCTCTCTCTCTCTCTCTCTCTCTCTCTCTCTAGATCCCTTTCCCCTCCTCTCCCTATATCTCCCTCACCCTATCTAGATCACTTTCCTCTTATCCATTTCCAACTCTCTCTCTCTCTCTCTCTCTCTCTCTCTCTCTCTCTCTCTCTCTCTCTCTCTCTCTCTCTCTCTCTCTCTCTCTCTCTCTCTCTCTCTCTCTCTCTCTATATATATATATATATATATACTAAACAAAGTATCGAATATCGGATATTATCTAATATCTGATCATATCGAATATCGAATCTTATCTTATATGATCTGATACTTTTTATTATTAATATATATTATTGATATATTATTATATTTTTTATATTAATATTATGATATATTATATATAATCAATTATATCTATGAAAAAGAAAAAAATTGGATATTCAATACTATTTAATATATGTTACCTCTGACAAAAATCTACAACCTTTGTATTTGCCTTGGGATTGCTTTTGGATTTGGCTAGGACATGCCAAACCTAAAAAGTTGGCATAAAAAATATGTTTAGGAGTTTTCCTTTCTTTTCTAGACTTTGCCTTGGTGGTTGACCACTTTTTTTTTTAGCCAAAATTGATGAAATGGAAAGGGATTTTTAAAGAGATTCTCAACTTTCCAACAATATAAATTTTTCCTTATTTGACATTTAAAAATTATCATTATTCATTTTCTAAGTGAATTTTGACTAAAGTCCTGATTGATAGGCTGATTGAAAAACATCTATAACTTTTAAATGGTATCACATTTTTTGAATCTAAAACATGTGTCACATTCTATGCTTCACATACTACATAATTTTAAAAAAAAGAATTTCATAAATTTTTGACCAAGTTATGGTGGTCAGACATATGAGATTTTATATTTTTAAAAAGTTGTAGTAAAAAATTCATAATTATTATTTATTTAAAAAAATACCAAAAAATATGTTTCACATCCATACATGAGTCTTCTACTTATATCTAAAATCTTATAAAAAAATATTATGATTTGTTTTTGGTTATGGTGGCCAGATAGACACCCGCTTCTTATGTTTTTCCTGAAATTTTAATACTACTGCATTGAAATTTCAATTTTTTGTCAAATAGATTTTTTTAATTTTTTTTCAATAAACAACTATAAGCTTAGAAAATAGATTCAATTTTCTACATATTCTATTCTTACATATTTTTGAAATAATGTTGGTAAGTTATTCAAATTTTTACATCAAGTTGTCTAACTTTGTTTTTTAGAATTTTCATTGCCACTTAAGGGTCTATTTGGCCCACCATGATCATGCACATACCCATGTATTTTTCCTTCCTTATACTTTAAGTTATATTTCATGTATATATTGGTAGGATGTTTCACAGTGGTTTCAAATCGCTGAGTTACAATTCAAATTCTAAGTTTTAGAAGATCGTATAAATGTTTAGGCAGTCAAACTTTAGTAGTCAGTAGGATCCTGTCAGCATTCTCTCACTCTCTATTTACACAAATCCCCCTCCCTACCTCTATTTATCTACATACCTATCTCTCTTTATCTCTCTCTACATACATTTCTCCCCTTCACTCCCTACCTACCTATATTTCTCTACATACCTATCTCTCCCACCCTCTCCACTTATTTCTATCTTTCCTCTATTTCTCCCTCTCAACCTCTCCATACTCCCTCTTTCCATCTCTCTCCCTCTCTACCTATCCACATCTCTCTACTTCTATCTATCTCACTTCTCCCTCTCTTTATCTATCCATCTATCTCCCCTCTCACTCTCTCATTATCTGGCCTCTCCATTTCTCTCTATCGACCTCTCCCTCCCTCCCTCTCTACTTTTATCTCCCCTCACTCTCTTCCACCTTCCTTCTATACTACTCTCTCTTTCTCTCTCACTCTCTAGGGTTTATGATTAAGGGTATTTGGTATAGGGTTAAGGTTGAGTGTACATAGGATATATAGTATAAGGTATAGGGTTGAGGGTATATGGTTTAGGGTTGAGTGTATAATGTTTAAGGTTGAGGGTATAACTCATTAAGGATATAGGCCTTAGGGTTTATGGTATAGGATTTAGAGTTGAGGTTATAGGATTTAGAATTGACATTTGAGGGTATATTATTTAGATTTGACGTTATCGAGTTTACGATGGGGGTTTGAGAATTGGGGATTTGGAACTAAATTCAATTTTTTTAGCTTTCTAGTGTAAAATCATAAATATGAGGCTTTAGGGTTTAGCATAAATATTTTAGGGATCAAATAGAAATTTTAAGTTTCTTTTTTATATTATTAATATCATTCTTTAGGGTTTAGCATATAGGTTTGAGGGAATAGGTTTTGAGGTTAAGAGTATAATGTTCAAGGTTGAGGGTAGAAGGTTCAAGGTTAAGAGTATAATTTTTAAGGTTGAGGGTATAGGGTTCAGGACTGAGGGTTTGGGATATAGGGTTAAGGTTAAGAGTATAATGTTTAGGGTTGAGGGTTTAGGTTTTAGGGAGTATGGTTTAGGGTATAGGGGTGCAAAAGCATAAATTTGTGTCACACTTGAGGCCAACCAAATAGTTTTGGATGAAGAGATTTCGACCGAAACAGGTTTGGCCAAAACTACTTGGCAGTCGCGTGGTGCCCAAAGGCTCACACGTGGCACCTAGTGGCATATAGGTTTTGGTCAAAATGATTTCAAATGGATATGAATCATGTATAAGTATTCATACCTTATTTCAAATGGTTTCGGTTGAACCTGGCTCGATTAAACCTATTTCAGCCAAACCAAGTTCGACCGAAACTGTCTATGTGTCATATGATGTGGTAGCCAAATCACCATTTTCTTTGCAATTCTAAAAATTTCCACTTCTGATATATTTTTCTTTAGGTATAATCTTGTTTTTCAAAAATCAAAAAATACCCTTTTGTAGAGCTCAAAGTCAAGATTTTGGACATATAATTTTTTAATGTTTTGATTAATTTTAATATGTTTTATTTTTTAAATATTGCAATTAGGTTTTTTAAGTTTGAGAAGAGGCTAATTTGAAATTTAAAATATATATATTATATTATATTAAAAAAAATTATAAAATATATTTTCACTAGATGAGAGAATCTTCTTAAAATGGTATAATTTGTTTTTTGATTATGATAAATTTAATAGAAAAAAGATGATGCTAAATGAAAACTATCAAATTCAGCTATGTTGGACTTTGAAATGTTATTACGAGAAAAATATACATCAAAATTTAATTTTTCTTTTTTTAAGCATTGCATATATATGTCATCTATTTCGAAAATTAAAATGAAAAAAGTTTGCTTTCAGTTTTTTGCTAACCCAAACTAGAACCCTTGATTTTCAACATTTTTCAACAATAAAAAATTTGTCTTTGAATATATTAAAAAAATCCATTTTTTTAAAAAAATTAAGAAATAGCAGACATAAACTTCATTAATATTTCTACATTTCATTAGTTTACATCATTTTGAAATTCAATTTAGAAATGTCACTTTTATGCAGTCGAAGTTAAACTGTTTTAGCTACGTTGGCCACTTCCTTTATAAAAGTCTGGCATGTGTTTGTTCTTTTCCCTAGGGTTTATGGTTGAGGGTTCACGATATAGGGTTTGTGGTGTAGGGTTGATGTTACATGGTTTAGGGTTGAAGAAGTAGGGTATATGTTTCAAGGTATAGGATTTAGGGTTTAGGGTTGAAGTGATACGATTTAGGGTTAAGATTTGACGGTATAGGTTTAGGGTGTAGGGCTTAGGATTTAGGGCTTGGGTTTTAGTACTTACAATTGATGATTGAGGGTTATTGAGATTTAAGGGATTAAATTAAAATATTAGCTTTTAGTGTTATATTAATATTGTCAATTTTTAGATTTTAGCATAGGGCATAAGGTTTTTGGGTTGATGGTCTAAGGTTTAGGGTTGATGGTTTATCATATAGGCTTTAGGATATAGATTTGGGAAAAGGGCTTTATGGTCGATGGTATAGGGTTTATGGTTGAGTGTACATAGTTGAGGATTTAGTGTATAGGCTTTAGGGCCTACGATTGAGGGGAATGGTTTATGTGTAAGGGGCTACTATCTCGGGGAGATCAGTAGGCTTCTAGGGTTGTAAGTCCCTTGTTATTCTCAGCAGGTGGAAGTTGTGGTGATTGACAAATGGTTAATGCCAAGCTACAGTTGTGTGAGAATTGGACGAAAAAATTATATATGGGGGTCGGTTGAAAGAATAGTTGAGTGCCAGGAGTGCACCAAGGTGGTCTGTGGCAGACACCTCCTCCTAGGGGTGAAGAAGAGTAACCCTGCCCTCTAGTCTCAGGGAGATAGAGGTCCTACATGGACATTAGGGGTGAAGTAGAGTAACCCCGCCTTATCATTAGATGGTGAGGTTTACTAGTGGATGTATACTCAAGGTCCCTATCTCAATGAAGTGGAGTAGCTGAGCCAATGTTGGGGATGACTCCCAGGGAGTTGTCTATGACCCGAGGACTAGGGAAGCGGAGTACCTAGGCCCTTGCGAGAAGGACGATTGTGCAATGGATTGTCTCGATTGGGAAAGCAAAGTACCCAAGATCTTGTAAGGGGGATGGCCGCACAGTGGGCTATCGATGTCGGAATGTTGGAGCTTGAGAGATGGGCGAGCTATGTGGGTTGAGTTGCAAAGCCAGAAGTCCATGTGTCTTGTGGAACAAGTGGGGTGATGTGTTGGGCATGCACCTAAGTTACCTGAAGTGGGATTTGCAATGAGATCCGAGATCTCAAGGCCCTAGAGTGGGGGTTGAATGTGGTAGTAGGGACCGGGTTTCAAAAGTGTGCTCATGTTGAGCCAAGCCATGAGGTGAGTCCAAGAGGGTGACAAAGATGGATGAGTTGCATGACCGAAAACAGGATGTGGTCCATAGGCGAGTTGTTCGGGGAGCACAACCGAGTTGAAGGAGAGTTCAACGACCAAGGATATTGGATTGGACCATGGAGCGAAGAGCTTGGTGTCTAAGTAGGAGTGCAAGGTGTTTTGTCAGTCTAAGGGACTTAGACTGGGTGTTTGCATGGAGCTGGTTATTGTGCATAGGATGTACAGGGAACCAGGTTCACTAGCGAAGTCATGTAGGCATAGGCCAAGGGCTCAAAGTAGCATGACTTGGAGTCCCCGTTCAGGAAGGGGGTCTGAGTCGTGTACTGGGTAAGTCGTCGCAGGCTCGTGAGAAGAGTCAGTGGTGCGCCAGGTTGAGTTCCAAAGGAGACAGGGTCTTTGTGGATTTGGAGCCTACGAATGAAGCTACAGCCAAGGGCGAGGTGCAGCGCAATTTGTACCAATGCTTCAAGAGTAGTCGCAGATCTAGGGGCAGGAACTTGTAATCGGATGCTTGGGAAGTATTCGAGGTAGTGACTAGTGACAGAGTTGGAATTGTTTGTAGACCGGGCCAGGGGCCGTTTCTTCATAACAATAAAGCTATCTTATTGCCCCAGTGTTGTGTTCATTGTGTGGAGATGGATGGACATAAAGCTAGCTCAGGGAGTCTAGTCATCCCATGAGATATGTTTGGTGCTTGAGGGTTCTAAGGAGCTGAGGGAGGCCAACATGGGGCACCAGTGCTATGGGAGTACTGGGCATGCTGAGGGAGTGTGCAGAGTTGGAGCCGAAGGACTTAAGGAGTTCCGATTGGGTCAATGTTAGTAGTCAGGGTCTTATGGGGGACTCATAAGACGAAGGCATCGAGGAGACCTATAAGCTTGTACCAAGGGTGCAAGGATGGTGCAACAAGATAGTGCTAGAGTAGAGTCAGGGACTTGAAGAGAGTGCTAGGAGCATCAGGATGAAGGAAACCCATGAGAGGGTTGGCATGCACTTCTATTCCACATGGGTGCGTGTTAAGGTGGTCAGGTGGTGGACACTTGAAAAGGGATGGCGTAGTCTGGGAGCAAGAAAGGACTTGTCTGCAGTGGAAGTCGTGAGTAAGGTTTGCTAGTGTTGCATGAGGTTGGACCTCCTTTGGAAGGAAAAAGCTTGTTTGGGCAACAGGTCGGTCTAGCCCCGTGACAGTTGGTATCAAAGCATAAAAATTGGCAGGGCTAGTTAGATGAGCTGAGGTAGCTGGGCTATCAAGCGGTCTGAGGAAGACTGCGAAGGCAAATTGTGGTTTGCAGTATCGAGGACAGGTAGACCAAGGTGGCTAGCAGGGCGTGGTCACTAAAAATGTGAGGCCAACCCAGGTAGGGATAAGGATGGTGAAGCCCATGGCCAAGTTCCATGAGTGATAGTTAGCTGTTTGGAGATTGTGCCTAGGGCCGAGTTCCATCAGAAAGGGACTATGCTAGTGGAGTGACAAGGGATCAGGAAAGGATCTCTTGGTGGGGAAAATCTTGCACGAGAAGTGCCTTAGTAGTTCGGGTGGAGCGAAGTAGGCAAGGTGTGAGTCAGTATTGAACTGGGTTTAGTGCTGGAAGTAGTCGATAGGGCTGCAAGATTTGATATGGTAGTGTCCAATGGCAGTGGCATATAAGACCACTCAAAGGATTAGGAGTTGTGAGGAGTAGTGTGGTGTAGGGTCTTGTCAAGGACGGATCTGAGGTGAAATTGAATTAGGAGCTGTGAGGAGCAGTGTGGGGTAGGATCTTGTCAAGGACGGGTCAGAGGTGAAATCGAAATGGAGCTGTAAGGTACAATGTGGTGTAAGGTCTTATCTGGGATAGACCTGAGGTGTAACAATTTTGGGCTGTGGGATGGCATAAGGTCGTTCCTATTGTGGTGTAGGGTTGTGTCCAGGACATGATCCGAGGTGTAAATTTGGTGGCGAAGTAGGCCCAATGGTGGAGAGCCAGTGAGGGACCAAGTCACAAAGGAAGTCAAGGGAAAAAGGCAGTACCTTGCCCACATTGGATGTGGTTTGCAAAGGCATCGGGCACAAGAGGTTGGCTAGCTTACAAATGTTGGTGGCTTCTTTGAGTTGCAGTACCGAGGGTGCAGGGCATTCCGTGGACAGTGCATCAGTCAGGCAAAGTGGCACAATGGATGGAAGCGAGTTTACTGAATGTGTAGGATGCAATGCAAGAGTTGGGTGTCTTCAAGGAAGTGCACCTAAGATGTAGGATTGTGTCTAGGACATGATCTGAGGTGTGAAATTGGTGGCGAATCAGGTCTAAAGGTTGGGAACCAGAGATGGGACTGAGTCATAGAGAAAGTCAAGGGAAAGTGAGTACCTTGCCCACATGGGATGTGGATTATAGAGGCGTTATGCACAAGAGGTTGGTTGGCTGAATAATGTTGGTAGTTTCTTTGGGATGCAGCACCGAGGGTGCAGGGAGTTCCGTGGACAGTGCATCAGTCAAACAAAGTAACATAGTAGATTGAAGTGGGTAGACTGAATGTGTGGGATGCAATGCAAGATGGGTGTCTTCAGGGAAGCGCACCAAGGCGGACTCATGAGGTGTGGGTTTGCGAGAGTATGAGGTGGAAGTGGTTGACAAGTACCAGGAGGATCATGTGCAGCTAGAGGTGGATCAACAGGAGTATGTTGGTTGTTGTTCTTTGGTTGAGTTGTTGGGGACAGGATAAGATGCAGGGCGCACCAAGGTCAGTCAACAAGCAATCAGGATGGCACTACAGAAAGGAAGTTGAGAGCTAAAAGTTGAATGTGCGACTTGGGAAGTCAGTTGGGTGTTGTGGTCAGTGGAGTATGTGTCTTCAAGGTGGCCAGATACCAGGGGCTTACACAACAGGGTTGGTAGCAGGCGTGTCTTTCAGTGGATGCTAGGATTGGATCCGGGAGCAGTCGAAGTTGGAAGACAAGGGTGTCATCGAGGGTGGCACTAGTGGCTGAGTTGAGAAGTGAGCATGGTTTGTGGTGTTCTGTCGTGTTGTGGTGCAAACGGTGGAGTCTTGGAGATGTAGAAGCCGGTGTGGGGCATGGTGCAACCGAATATCACAGAGTTGTTTCACAGATGTTCAAACAAGGGTAGTTAGCTTAGTGGAAGTCAAGGACTGGGTTCTTGCAATATGTTGTTGAGTCGGGGACTAGCAGCAGAGATCAGTTGGAGGCAAGAGTGCATCTTCAGAAGATTAGTGCGGAGGCAGTGAGTTGGACTCAGAGGTTTGCCAAAGCGAGTTAGCCATCGATGGGATTCATGCAAGTGAAAGTCCAGTATGGGGTATGCTAGCAAGTGTCAAGTATGTCAGGGAAAAAAATGATACAAGTGCGGGGCACAGTGAATCCGAAGTTCACTTTTAACAGGTCCTAATGTTGCGAAGGACGAGACTCGAGTCGAATGGTCTGGCACCGAGGACGTCGCCTGTTTTAAGTGGGGGAGGATGTAAGGGGTTGTTGTCTCGGGGAGATCAGTAGGCTTCTGGGGTTGTAAGTCCCTTGTTATTCTCAGCAGGTGGAAGTTGTGGTGATTGACAAATGGTTAATGCCAAGCTATAGTTGTGTGAGAATTGGACGAAAAACTTATATATGGGGGTCGGTTGAAAGAATAGCCGAGTGCCAGGAGTGCACCAAGGTGGTCTGTGGTAGACACCTCCTCCTAGGGGTGAAGAAGAGTAACCCTGCCCTCTAGTCTCAGGGAGATAGAGGTCCTACATGAACATTAGGGGTGAAGTAGAGTAACCCCGCCTTATCATTAGATGGTGAGGTTTACTGGTGGATGTATACTCAAGGTAACTATCTTAGTGAAGTGGAGTAGCTGAGCCAATGTTGGGGATGACTCCCGGGGAGTTGTCTATGACCAGGGGACTAGGGAAGTGGAGTACCTAGGCCCTTGCAAGAAGGACGATCGTGCAATGGATTGTCCCAGTTGGGGAAGTGGAGTACCCAAGATCTTGTAAGGGGGATGGCCGCACAGTGGGCCATCGATGTCGGAATGTTGGATCTTGAGAGATGGGCGAGCTATGTGGGTTGAGTTGCAAAGCCAGAAGTCCATGTGTCTTGTGGAACAAGTGGGGTGATGTGTTGGGCACGCACCTAAGTTACCTGAAGTGGGATTTGCATTGAGATCCAAGATCTCAAGGCCCTAGAGTGGGGGTTGAATGTGGCAGTAGGGACCGGTTTCCGAAAGTGTGCTCATGTTGAGCCAAGCCATGAGGCGAGTCCAAGAGGGTGACAAAGATGGATGAGTTGCATGACCGAAAAGAGGACGTGGTCCATAGGCAAGTTGTTCGGGGAGCACAGCCGAGTTGAAGGAGAGTTCAGCGACCAAGGATATTGGATTGGATCATGGAGCGAAGACAAGGTGCCCAAGTAGGATTGCAAGGTGTTTTGTCAGTCTAAGGGACTTAGACTGGGTGTTTGCATGGAGCTGGTTATTGTGCACAGGATGTATAGGGAACCAGGTTCACTAGCGAAGTCATGTAGGCATAGGCCAGGGGCCCAAAGCAGTGTGACTTGGAGTCCCCATTCAAGAAGGGGGTCTGAGTCGTGTACTGGGTAAGTCGTCGCAGGCTCATGAGAAGAGTCAGTGGTGCGCCAGGTTGAGTTCCAAAGGAGACAGGGTCTTTGTGGATTTGGAGCCTACGTGTGAAGCTACAGCCAGGGGCGAGGTGCAGCGCGATCTATACCAATGCTTCAAGAGTAGTCGCAGATCTAGGGGCAGGAACTTGTAATTGGATGCTTGGGAAGTATTCGAGGTAGTGACCAACAACAGAGTTGGAATTGTTTGTAGACCGGGCCAGGGGCCGTTTCTTCATAACAATAAAGCTATCTTATTTCCCCAGTGTTGTGTTCATTGTGTGGAGATGGATGGACATAAAGCTAGCTCAGGGAGTCTAGTCGTCCCATGAGATATGTTTGGTGCTTGAGGGTTCTAAGGAGCTGAGGGAGGCCAACATGGGGCACCAGTGCTGTGGGAGTACTAGGCATGCTGAGGGAGTGTGCAGAGTTGGAGCCAAAGGACTTAAGGAGTTCTGGTTGGGTCAGTGTTAGTAGTCAGGGTCTTATGGGGGACTCAGAAGATGAAGGCATCGAGGAGACCTGTAAGCTTGTACCAAGGGTGCAAGGATGGTGCAACAAGATAGTGCTAGAGTAGAGTCAGGGACTTGAAGGGAGTGCTAGGAGCATTAGGATGAAGGAAACCTGTGAGAGGGTTGGCATGCACTTCTATTCCACATGGGTGCATGTTAAGGTGGTTAGGTGGTGGACACTTGAAAAGGGATGGCATAGTCTAGGAGCAAGAAAGGACTTGTCCGCAGTGGAAGTCATGAGTAAGGTTTTCCAGTGCCACATGAGGTTGGACCTCCTTTGGAAGGAAAAAGCTTGTTTGGGCAGCAGGTCAGTCTAGCCCCGTCACATTATGGTTAAGGGTATAAGTTTTAGGGTTTAGGGTATATGGTACAAACTGTATTTAAATAAGTAATTGATAATAACATAAAATATGACATCAACATGAAGGGACATAGAAACAATCAAGGGAGACATATATTAGTGTAGAACCTAAACATTAAAAACAAAAAACAAAATTCATCCCATGTTAGTGAAGTAACGAGGTTGTCAATGATAGGAGAAAATAGTATAAATTACTAAATCGATGAAAAGAACATCCACATCAGAACTAAATCATGAATGGATATTAAAATGAATACTTATAAAAATAATTTCAACGGACGCCCATGGAGAATAAATTGAAAGGTACATTTGTGAATTATTCTTGTTGCAGTCATCTATACACGAGATGCCTAAAATTATATTCATGTCAAACCTATTGGAACTTCAACCATAGAAAATGTAGAAAATAAATTGAAACTCTTAGGAATTCAATGATAGGTGAATTCCTTGAACCAACCATTGGGAAAATTTCCTAAATTTCAATAATGACCACAAAAAGATCTAGTTGGTGTAAGTTGCATGCATAGAGGATTGATATACTTAAATAAGTTCTTTCTTGTCACTAAATAAGGAATCAAATAGTGATATGACCATGTGATAAAGAGGATGATCCTAAGAAGGTGAAAAATAAATCTACCACTACACTCATAAGAGAAATACAAAATGAATGGTTCCTCGCCATCAAAAAAACTAGAGATCCTTATACCCTCATACCAAGTATTTACATAGTTAAAGGTCCCTGTAGGGATTTCATGGACACGTGACAAAACAACACCCTAAGAACCCTCTCATCCTATTACGACTTTTTATACACTTGCATTCTCTTATAAACCTTACTACAAATTGTTTTCCTATCTTTGTCATCATCATTTCTTGTGAGATTCAAATTTTAGTAACTCTTACTTCGATAGTTAAAGCTATTTGCATGTTTTTCATTTATTTTGTAGGTTCCTAGAGAGATTATAAACCAAAGAATTAACCTATGTGATGACATTCAACAAAGTCCATATGGTTTCTCATGATATCCTTTTATGTCTAAAAAAAGTTTTTTACATCTACATGTTTGTGAGTATTGTACATTCTTTGATATATTTGGAATCATTCTAGGATTCACATTCACCTCAAAGTGGGAAAAATGTAAGGTTGAAATTTGTTGCAAGAGTAATTATGAAGATGCAATATATGGGTCCCGACAACTAGGCCATGTTAGGTACCCATGCACAACTAATCATGCAACTAATCTCTTACAAATGGAGAAAAGGAGAAAAACTCATGCGACAAAACTCATCTCCAAAAAAGACATATGCAAGTGATAGATCATGTGATGTATGGAGGTCTCACATCAATGCCCACCTAGAACTACATCCATCACAAGAATACGAATACAATACAATACCATTTCCACTAAGTTTTTATGTCATGTTGGAGTTTACAACCTCCCATCCCAGGATTATGACTGCTAGCAACTTTCACAAAAAGAGAGAAATATCGTTCACCATGAAAAATATTATATTGAGATTAAAGTGAGATATTTACAAATGTACATATGCTCTGCTTATAAAGGCATGAGTGAGAAATAAAGTACCAATGAGGTGCGAGTGTAGGTACAATCACCTAACACAATTTATTAAATGGAAAGGTAAAAATAATAAACTTTACCTACTCACCTAGACACATGTAATAATACTATGTGCCTAAGTTGGACTTAAGCACCGTAAATAGGGAGAAAGGTTGTTTGTAATCATTGGGCTCTTTTTTGGCCTCTAACATACTTCCATGGTTTTGATGATACTTCATTCAGGGGGGTCAATGTTGTCTCTATCTTTCCCTTCATTGGAGGGGTGATTGTATTGGCATTCTCGTGATGGATGCAGTTATAGGGGGTATTGATGTGAGACCTCCATATATCACATGATCTATCACTTGTATTAATCTTGCATATCTCTATTTTGGAGAGGAGTTTTGTCCAATGAGGTTTTCTCCTTTTCTCCATTTGTGAGAGATTAGTTGCATGATTAGTTGTGCATGGGTACCTAACATGGCCTAGTTGTTGGGACCTATATATATTACATCTTCACATTAGTCTTGCATCATTTGCATAATAATTTCAATGCCTAAGTTGCACTTAAGGAGGGGTGTTGGAGTAAATTAGATTCATTCTGATGCTCTGAAAAAAGGGGTTAGAAAAACCTGTGGAATGGCAACACACACAAGAAACACAAGAAACAAGAGTCAGTGTTAACAACCAAAGATTATTCTAAAAAGGCATACCAAGAGAGACACTATAAGCAAAATAGAGCATTTAACTAAGACAACAAATGCAACAAGGCATATCCAAATGCCTTCCACCATGCTTGTAGCTCCTCCTCCCTTGTTCCTCTCCTCTCCAAGTTTCCAAATGAGTGTAACTCTCAGCAGCTTTTTGCACTATGGATGTCTAATGGAGATTCAACATTGAAATGTTTTAAACTATGCTATGCAAGTGTAAAACAAGCTAAATATGAGATATTATAAAATGAACTAAGATTAATTTTAGTCCAAAATGACAATATGAGTGATTTATGCTAAAATGCTCTTTTAAAATTGACTATAGAGTAAATGCATACAAGTTTTCAGGATCTGGTTTATGAAGAAATGAGCTCTATTTATAGGTAAAATGGAGCAATGGATGGTTGAGATTGAGTAATCTCATCAAGGGCTGGGATTGAAGGGCTTAAGATCCATGTGAGGAATTTCAACCCAATCCCAAGATGACAAATGTCAACAAGAGATGGGTCGAGAGGAAAGGGAATAAGCATTAAATGCTTGACATGACTTGAGGGTTAACTTGGGAGGTAAGGTTAATGTTGAGTTGAAAGAATAAAGCCATTATCCAATAAATAATGTCTTTATCCAATGGATAAACTCTTGTGCAAGAGTTAGTGAGGATAACCATGGTCAAAGCAATAAATGCTTGAGAAGACACATGGGTTACATGAGGGTTAAGTTTAGAGGTAAAGTCTCTAACCATGGGAGCAAGTGGATTTAACCATAAATGGTTATGTAAGAGCCATTAATGGTCATGTTAGAGCCATTAGTGGTTTGGAAGACTTTAGAGGTTAGCTTGTTGGACACATAAAGCATTAAATACTTTTCAAAGACTTTGAAGGCTTTGAGAAGTGACTCCAAGTTGCTTAGGAATGTGACAATATTTAGGGGATGGACTAGGCTAATTAGAAATGGTTAGAAAGTGGTTAGAAGGGTCTAGAAGGGGATTTAGGAGTGCAAGTGGATTTGGTGGGTGAGGGAAAATAGGATTTAAATTAAAATAAAATTAATTTATTTCAATTGTGGTTGCAACTTGCATTTGTAGGAAAATGCAAGTGGGGGGGGTTAAATGATTTAATTAAATGTTTTTAATTTATTTATTTAAAAGAAGAAAAGGGATTAAATTAAATAAATGGGATTTATTCATTTGATTAATTGTGAATTTGGTTTAATGAATTAATTAAAATAAATTGAATAATATATTTAATTAATAGGAGAATGTTTGAAGATGAATTAATTAAATGTTAATTTAATTAACTGCTGGCTAGTGGGTTTTTAATCAAATAAATAGCAAATATTCATTTAATTAAAATGGACAGATTTCTATGACTACACATTCTATTTACTCTAATTAAGTTTATTTATGATAGTTCATGTAAGTTATCTTAGATGTCATTCTAGATAGAGATAAGTTGGTTTTATGCATTTAATTTTATTATAGGGTAGTTGTACCTACTCCTATCTACTCTCTCATCTCATTGAGCCACATCGAATTACCTATGTTATCAATTGTCTAGCCTCTTGTCTATATAAGAAAGCTCATTTGTACATTGTATCATATCAATTCATTCAAATCTTCAATATCATTTGGTGTTCATTACTCAACTACAACATTCTCTTTTGTGTAGTTGGTTGCTGCTTGGTTGTGAAGCTTGGCCAACTTCATCTTGGGCATCTAATTTCTTCAACATGAAGTTGTCACTTACCTTGTAATATTACCCACGTATCTACACACACTGCTATGCGCTTATCCCCCACCTCATCTAAATAAATACATATCCTAAACTATTCATCTAGATTATGTGTTTCTATTTTTTATACATGCATGTATCCCTACACATTCTATTATCCATCTGGTTTAACCATATCTATGTCTCAATACATTTCCAAAAATATGAAATTGATCTGTTAGATATAGACATGACCACTAAATAAATTTAAAATTCAAACTTAGAAATTGGTTGAAGGTTCTCTATCGTTTTCCTACCATAAGTTCATTTAATAAATGTTTCGATGTCCAATTTATTACTATAAATTTATATCCAAATGCATTTAATTTCACTCCTAAATGATGATCATCAAGTAGCATTAAATATCGATAATGTTTTTGAAATGGTCATGTTAGAAATATTTTGATCAAAGTCCTTAAAAATGATTAGGAATATTTTCATCAAAGTATCTAAATGATTTTAGTTCTACAGCAAATCAGTTCGGAGCATTTGGATGACTATTTAAAGTCTATTGTTTATCATCTTTTACTTAAGCTTTCTAAGAGAGACAAATTCCACTTGTATGGAAAGTGATAGTACTCCACCTTGCTTACTAGGCAATGGGATGCTTGTCGTGTCATGGACTAAAGATGATTCTCTATTACCGGTGCCTATTACTACGTACAACATGACTAAGGTGTGGATGGTTGGATAGGATAGGTGAATACTATAAAAATAAACCCAGCTGTACAAAAGATTGCACTATTTGTTAATATGTGTCTGTGTGTATACACAAAGTCTCCCAAAATAAAATAAAAACAAAAAGCAAAATTTATAAATATATATGATTGTGAACCAAGAGGATAGATAAATAGAGTGCCTTGCAAAAGAAGAAAGCAATGTATCCCTTGTGCACTAAAACCTTCTTCATTAGTCGTGTTCTTCACTGTAATTTGAATAAGGTTTTTCTGAGCAAATAATTATCAAAAATAAATTTAATAGCAGTCAGTTTTGTAAGTTGGTAATAGAGTTTATAAGAGTTTTGACATCACCCCAAGGGCCCAAAGGCCATGTGGCCGTCCACAGTGCAAAGAAATTGAAGCTCGTTGCATGGTAAGAAATGAATAACAGCTCTTTCTAAAATATATATAGTTATTTGGGTGGGATCGCAATTATTACAAGTATAGCTTGTTTGGGCTTGAAAATAAAGAATGAAATAATGGGATGATCCTTTGAAGAGGTCAGTTGATGCCTATGCCTCGCGAGTGCATTCAGTAGGAAAGCCCTGTGGAAACCTTTTACTGTCGGAACAGTAATCATAAATCATGTAGTTCTTGCGCACCCATTCAAGTTTCTGCTGCTCACTCGACTCCAACGCCTCTGCAGCGTACCATGAATTCACAGAGCAATCAGAAGAGGCAGAGCATGTCTCTGCTTTGAAATTTCCATAAGACGCCACAAAGGGGGATTTGGTCCAGTCGATCTTCACTGCACCGCCTCTGGTTGCCCATTCGTCTGCGTTCCACAGGCTCGAGTATATCCTCATCGCTTGGTTCTTGGGATATGCCACTCCCAAATCCTCGCTGTTCTTGAACACTCTCACCGGCGTACCATCCACAGATAACCTGCAACATGAATATATATTATAACTACACTGATGATGTTAAATCTAATTGATTTGAAGTTGCAGGGACAATATTAACATGGCTTACATAATTTGTTGGGGATTCCACAGCAGAGAGTAAGTGTGGAAGTCTGCAGTGGGGTCGAACCAGAGGTAGAATTGCTGCTCGCGATTGCCTTTGCCTTGAGAGAAAACATTGGTGTGCATAATATAGGGATCTCCAGACAGATTTCCCAGGAACTCGAAGTCTATTTCGTCGTGCTTATCCCCTTGTGATGACAGCTGCGCCAATTCCAATTGGAAACCATCTAACATTTTATTAGACAACAAATATTAAATACTACTGCCCACTACTAATTTGGGGAGTATAGAATGTATGGAAGAGTAAGAGAGAAACTTACATAGTAAGCAGTGACAGTGCCAGCCGAGTTACCAGCCACTAACTTGATTTGCATATCGATCTTGCCAAAGAGATATTCATTCTTAGATTGGAACCCAGAACCTGGTTTAATATAGCAGAGGAAGAGGCAGAGGAATCAGCATACTGTTAGTAAAAGTCATATATATATTATATGTGCAGCAAGCAAATGAAATAAGGTACCTGAGGACTGATCGAGAGTGAGCTGCAAGCGTTGTCCATTGTCGAGTATCTTAGCACGATCATTTCCCCATGTGATGTCAAAGTCGTTATAAAAATTTGCAGAAACAAGGTGGGAGGAGAAGAGTACAAGGCTTAGCAGGAGGAAACATGGTAACAGATCCATTGGGAACACAGGACAAGAGTAGAAAATGTAGTTGTAGCAGTGGTGAATGGTGATGGCTGAGGAAAATCAATGGGATTTTATTGCAGGAATCCTAACGATAGAGGTATGCAAGTGGTGAATGGTGATTGCTAATGAAAACCAATGGGATATTTATACAGGTAAGGAATGGAATGGGAAGTAGCAAGAAATTTCGCGGAGTTGTTGAGTGGATGAGTTGGAGCGCGCTTTGGATTTAGATAGATATTTTAGTTGTTGGGTTTTATTGCACGCGGAATTCCAGCGAGAAGAAAAGCGTATTCTTGCATACGGCCGCCTTAGCTGTGTGCATATTAAAACAACTGTATTTCATAATTT
Organism: Cryptomeria japonica; assembly: GCF_030272615.1. Classification (NCBI taxonomy): domain Eukaryota; kingdom Viridiplantae; phylum Streptophyta; class Pinopsida; order Cupressales; family Cupressaceae; genus Cryptomeria; species Cryptomeria japonica. The sequence goes on from NC_081408.1 coordinate 703,195,995, forward strand.
GGGAGGCTATTCAAAATGATTGTCTCAGATGTTGACATCATTTCTAATCACACGAGCTGGATTTTAGCAGGTAACCAAATGCTTTGGAGAGAAACATTGTGGGCGGGCCCACGCGTCGAATTTCAAAGCAACCACGCAATAATGTAATATATTTATTAGGAAAAACACATGTCACAGACCGACGTCAACTTCTAAATCTCGACAGGTCTATTAATTATGATTTTAACTAGATAAAATCTCATCATTTGACTGCCTTACTTTTATTCTAAGAAAGTAATGCATCAAACCCAAATATGTCATTTCAAATGAATGAGCTTCATGGCATTTTCCGAATGCTAGTTTAAATTATATCATCAACATATAAATAGACTATAACTAGTTTTCAACATGTTTGCATTTGATGTAAAGTTTAGCCTCACTTTCATTCTTGTTGAAACAGCTTTTTAAAAGGTACTCATACATTTTTTGTTGAGACATGGATCAGCTAGGACTCAAACCTAGGACCTTCCATACGCTGTTGGAGTGCTCTACCACTGAGCTACTAGCCCCTCTTGGACCAGTCCATCATTGGTCTGTGGGTGGCTTATTTCCAACACCAACACCCCCCTTAAGTCACACCTCTCGTATGCTTGGGGCTCCTGGCTTGGACCTGGCTCTGATACCATGTTGAGACATGGACCAGCTAGGACTCGAACCGAGGACTTTCCATACGATGTTGGAGTGCTCTACCACTGAGCTACTGGCCCCTCTTGGACCAGTCCATCGTTGGTCCGAGTGTGGCTTATTTCCAACACCAACATTTTTCTATACCAAGCTCATGGTGCTTGCTTGAGTAGATAAATGGCCCTTTCTAACTTATAAATTTTTTTGTTTCTTTTCTTATAACCTCATATTATAGCATTCGTTCTATAAGCACTTCTTCATTTAAGAAACCATTTAGAACAACTTATCTAACATCAAATTGGTGTATTAACCACTTAGATTGTGTTGCTAATGCCCAAAATTAGTTCTTATAATATGCAATCTTGTCATAGGAGCATAGGTTTCATTATAAAAAATTCTTGTGAGAAGCCTTTTATTACCAATTTTTCTGTGTCTTTCAATGGATCCATTAGCATTATATTTTAATTTTTGGACCCATTTTAGTCCAATATCATCCTTAAATTCAACTAGACAATCTTCTAACTCCTCTATTCCATTCCTTTTAATACAAGCGATCTCCTCATCCATGGCCAACTTCATGTCTTGTTGCATCTTAAATTGTGGTTCTATTTGAAAATCAAATAGTAACAAAACTTTGTAAAGAAATCAAAACTAGTAGTTCTTTCATAATTTTTTTGAGATATTTTACCCTCCTTGGAGGAGGAAGTGAACTCAAAGGAAGAATTGATAATTAAGGTGTAAATGACTAGAACATAAGATGTTGCTTAGGCTAGTAGAATAAGATGAAACATCTTATTCCGTTTCTATAATTCATGGATTTTTTAGATATAATTTTTTATTTGATTTTCATTTTTTTTTTGGAAAAATTACATCATTTCTTACTAAATTGTGTGTGTTTTTACTAGATTATGTATGTTATAACTAATCATGTCCTCATTGTAGCCAATAAAAATGCATTTCTTACTATCATTGCCATTTTTTTTCCTTTTATGTCCTTTGAAATATATGAGCATTATCAATGCAACCAAATACCTTATTATGAGCCTCAAGAAGTTTTCTTCCATTCTATATCTCACAAGGAGTCATATTGTTTACACTCTCTTTTTTCAACGTCTATTTATCAACTAAATAAATGTAGCCATTATTTCAACTCAAATAGTACTTAGAAGACCATTGGTCTTGAGTGTGGTTCTAATTGTCTCTACAATTATACAATCCTTATATTCAACTACTCCATTTTGTTGAGGGATATGACTTATAATTAATTTTCTTTTAATAAACTTATTTTTTACAAAAATGTTAAAATTCATTTGAATTAAATTTTCTCCCCTTATATTTGTACATAAAATCTTAAAGGAACCAACAACTTTGTTTTCTATGCTAGCTTTAAATCACTATAGTTAAACCAAGAGGGATGTTGACCTTTCTTTAACTAAATATACCCAATTTATCCTATAATAATAATAATAATGATGATGATGATGATGATGATGATGATGATGATGATGATGATGATGATGATAATAATAATAATAATAATAATAATAATAATAATAATAATAATAATAATAATAATAATAATAATGTACAACTTGAGTTGGCCTAGTGGTGGAGAACTTGTACTCTTGAAATAGAGGTCACAAGTTCAAATCCCACAAAGGGGGTAGGGCATGTACACCTTATCGGCTTCGGCCTATTACCTATCAAAATAATAATAATAATAATAAAATGCCCATTTTGTTAAGTGATAAGGTCTACATTGGACCATAAATATTAGCATGCACTAATTTAGGAGGAACTTTTACTCTCCAAGCTTTCCTTAATAAAAAGACTCTTGGTGTTTTTTACCACTAATATTGCCTTCACAAACTTGATCATCTTGTTTGATAAATGGTAATCCTTACACCATTTTCTTCTAATAAATTAGTTTTATATATTGAAAGTGTAGGTGTCTATTCCCCATTTGCCATAACTAAAATTTATCATTTTAGACATCATTCAAATCTTAAGTTTATCTATATGGAAATCTAAGAGGAAAATTTGTATTTTAAAGCATACCAACTATTGCTACAATATAATTACCACCATTTTTATCACAAATAAAAAATTTATCAATTTGAAAAATAGTAGAATGTCCTTTTTCAACAATTTGTCTTATGTTTAATAGATTAAGATTGATTCTTTGCACATATACAAATAATATGATTATATATTAGATTGAACCTTAGTTGTTCTTAACTTTTCAATGGTTCTTTATCATCTTTGAGTACTTGTGTTTTTGGAGAGTCGTCCATCTTTAAAACATGCTTTATTACTTATCATATGACTACTCCAATTGCTAACCAAAATCCATACAATTTTTAGAGATTTATTTTCTAACATCACATGAAATATATAAGTTAATTTTTAATCCTCTTTTCTTCATGTTTTTTACCATGTTTCTTATGCTTTCTCCACCTCAATCATGTTCATAATGGTCAATTTTTTTATATAAATGACACTACATACTTGAAATTGGTAACGTTTTTACATATTACTCTTTCAATATAGTTATTTTTTATATAGCTGAAGCTTCACACCATAAAATGCAACTAGGTGCCCATTTTTTCCTCTAGTTGAGCTAGCATTACAACTATTGCAATGTTGGATGCATCTAAATGAACATGAAATATTTGTGTCCAATCTTCAAGTATCAAAATAATAGCTTTTACCATCTTATTCTATAGTATATAACATAATTTTTAACACTTGCCTATCCATTCAATT